>NC_090051.1:20429789-20477727 GCF_038355195.1 Osmerus mordax | reverse complement strand
TGTCTGTATTAGTGGATTGTCCAGTGGTGCTGGGTTACAGGGAATCTTCCCAAGAATACTGAAGGTCTGTCCTCCTTCTCTCTTTGTCTCTCTCCCTTTGTGAAAAATACAATACAACAGATGGATAGATTCTAGACAGCACTATCTGTACTCTCACCATCTCCCCTTTCATCCTGTCTTTTCTCTTGTTTTCATACCCCCCCTACACACACACACACACACAGTTGGGGAAACAAGTGTGGCTGGTTGTTTGGCAGAGTGAGACCAGGGGGACTACCTGCACTCAGCTCACCAGTGTGTACTCAGTACGTGCGTGTGTGTGTGTGGTACCGCCCAGGTTGTCATGGTCTCCTGTGTGTCTCGCTGCGCTCCAGTTAATCCAGAGACAGGGCTGTCCTAGCTCCAGGGACCTCCGTGGTCGACCAGGGTCAGAGGTCAGACGTGCTCTGCAGGAGCATTACTAACCCCAGCCCTGCCCAGCTCCCAGGACACATGCCGCGTGTGTCTGTGTGTGCGCGTGTTATTGACCAGTGGATCCTGTTCTCAACCCTCCCTCCCCCTCCTCCCCAGTCTCCATGGTGATGGGGATCCCAACGGTGAGGAGGAAGGTGAAGTCGTACCTGGCGGAGACGCTACACTCCCTCATCGACAAGCTCTCCGCCGACGAGAAGCTGGACTGCGTCATCATCGTGTTCGTGGGGGAGGTGAGGGCCATAGTGAATGCCTGATACTGTAGTACTCACACACACACACACTTTTTGGGGATTTTTCCCATTTAGGTGACCTCTAGCTGATGTGCATGCACGCCTGCGTGTGTGTGTGCGTGTGTGTCTCCACAGACAGACACAGATTATGTTCACAGTGTGGTGACCGACTTGGACAAAGAGTGAGTAGCTGACCACTTCCTGTCCTCACGCACGCACACTACTTCCTGTCTCTCTGGGGACTATCTGGTGACTGTTTGTCGGTGGGACATCCGATGGGGATTACAGAGACAAGAATGGTTGACAGAATATTTTGATATTAAATGATTAAAATTGAGGATTAGTTGTGTTGCTATAATTGTGTGTGTGTGTGTCAGGTTTTCTACAGAGTTCAGCTCTGGGCTCCTGGAGGTGATCTCTCCTCCAGCCAGCTACTACCCAGACCTCAGCAACCTCAGAGAGACCTTTGGAGACTCCCGAGAAAGAGTCAAGTAAGAGCACGCACACACACACACTCACAAACACACACACTCACACACTCACACACACACACACACACACACACACACACTCACACACACACACAGTGAGGGATGGAGAGGAGGAGGAACAGGAAAGGGTGCAGACTACTTAGTATTCCACAGGCGCTCTTCAAAGTGAGCTCAAGGTCGTCTGCTCGACACCCCCCCTCTACAACGGTGACTCTGCTCTCTCTCTCCTCATCCCTCTCTCTGTTCCTATCTGTTGGTCTCTCTCTCTCTCCTTCTCCTCTGCCTTCCTTTCTAGGGACCTGTTTCAGAATGCGCTGTGAACCTGGGCTTGCCTGTGTGTTTGCATGCTCAACTGGTACAGGACTGTTGGGAGGGTAAACAGTGTTTGAACTCTGAATGGCGCGTGCTTGTTGAACATTACAGGCATTTGTGAACATTTGACTTGATTTGGAAGCTCATGAATATTCATGAGGAACCCTGTGCAGTTTTTGCTGCTTAGATGCAGTGACAAACTGGACTCGTGTGTGTGTGTGTGTGTGTAAATGTAAGCCTCTATGTTTTTGACATGGTGTGGGTGTGCACAGGCTCACTCACCCCAGAATGAAATAATAAACAGGCCTCATTATATTCCAGTTGAAGCGTCACGGCAGGAACGTCCTGTACCACCCACCACCTGGCTGAGTGACTGTGTGTGTGTGTGTGTGTGTCCCTAGAGTCAATCCTCACACCTGCCCTCAGGCAGCACCACGCACACCTGCTCCCATTAGCTGTATCTCTCTCCATCCATCCATTTCTCTCTCTCTCTCTCTCTCTCTCTCTCTCTTCTCTCTCTCTCTCTCTCTCTCTCTCTCTCTCTCTCTCTCTCTCTCTCTCTCTCTCTCCATGTCTTTTCCTCTCCATCTCTTTCCCCCTCCATCTTTCTACATCATTCTCCATCTTTCTCCATTTCTCTCTCTCTCCTTCTCTCTCTGTCTCTCTCTCTCCTTCTCTCTCTGTCTCTCTCTCTCTCTCTTTCTGCAGAGCATTGAGACCCTGCCTGCTTGCACAAGTGAGATCCTGAGTGTTCAGTGTTACGGTGATGATATTGGGGGATGATAGGGCTTTGTTAAGGTTTCTGGTGAAGGGTGTGTTCTTCTGTTCAGATGGCGGACCAAGCAGAATCTAGACTATTCCTTCCTCATGATGTACGCCGTCAGTAAAGGAGTCTACTATGTACAGGTATGTCTGACACACACAGTCACAGACATCCCTAAACCTATGTTCCCATGGCAACCTGTTGTAAAGCACACAGCAGGAGTAGGTAGTTTAGGACACACTCTCCAATACACACACACACACGCAGAGGCTTGTTACCAGGGAAACACAGGTTTTCTGGCACTTTAGAACACGCCGTACCCAATTTAGGCATGTTCTTTACATCTTAAGTGGCCAATACACCGAATGTGTGGTTGTACACTTTCATCTCTGTCCTTTCTCCTTGAGTGAATGTCTGGAGCCTGGACTCAGGTAGTCAGACACTGCATTTCTACTTTTTATTTTATTTTTTTACACTTGATATTTCTTTCTTCATTTGTCTGTCCCTCTTCTTGTATGTTTGTTTGTGTTTTTAATCCGTCTGTCTGCTGTCCCTCTCTCCGCTGTCTGTCTGAAGGGAGAGGTACCCAGTCTTATATAAACCCACTGTAGTTCAGTAGGCTCTAGGCTGTCTAGTGAGCTAGTCTACCATGTGAGACTGACTGCACTGTGGATATTAGTAGACCTGTCTCTAGTCAAGGTTAGAAACTAGCCTTGGTCTTGTGGTGCATCGTTTCTCATCCGTCCCTCCCTCTCTCTGTCTCTCTCCTGCTCTCTCTCTCTCCCTCCCTATCTCTCTCTCTCTCTCCTGCTCTCTCTCTCCTCCCCTCAGCTGGAGGATGACATTGTCGCCAAGCCAAACTACTTTGCCACCATGAAGAACTTTGCCCTGCAGCTGTCCTCTGAAGACTGGATGATCCTGGAGTTCTCTCAGCTGGGCTTCATAGGTACCTGGCTCTGCTTCGGTGTGCTCCTAAGCACACCTTGAGCCTTCCTTCCTTCTGTCCTTCCAACCTGCTATACACCTCACCCCCTCTCTCTCTCCCCTCAGGTAAGATGTTCCAGGCTCCAGATCTGAACCTGATCGTAGAGTTCATCTTCATGTTCTACAAGGAGAAGCCCATAGACTGGCTGCTGGATCACATCCTGTGGGTGAAGGTGTGCAACCCGGAGAAGGACGCGGTACGTACCCCAAACCCAGTCCAGTCCAGGTGACCCCACGTAGCTGGACACAAAGATTGACCCTGAACAACCCCCTATATCTCAATATCATTATCTCTATCTTTACCTCTCCCTCTCTCTTTCTACCTCGCTCTACCTTTCCCCCTCCCTTTTTTCTCCACTCCCCTTCTCCCTTTTCTCTACCCTCTCTCTACCCCCCCCCCCTCTTCATACAGAAACACTGTGAGAGACAGAAGTCAGGTTTGAGGGTGCGCTTCCGGCCCTCTCTGTTCCAGCATGTGGGGCTCCACTCGTCCCTGGCTGGAAAGATCCAGAAGCTCACTGTGAGTAGAACCTCACTCCACCTCACCCTCACTGTGAGTAGAACCTCACTCCACCTCACCCTCACTGTGAGTAGAACCTCACTCCACCTCACCCTCACTGTGAGTAGAACCTCACTCCACCTCACCCTCACTGTGAGTAGAACCTCACTCCACCTCACCCTCACTGTGAGTAGAACCTCACTCCACCTCACCCTCACTGTGAGTAGAACCTCACTCCACCTCACCCTCACTGTGAGTAGAACCTCACTCCACCTCACCATCACTGTGAGTAGAACCTCACTCCACCTCACCCTCACTGTGAGTAGAACCTCACTCCACCTCACCATCACTGTGAGTAGAACCTCACTCCACCTCACCCCCTTCTCACCCTCCTCTACCACCCAGCCTCTCTGCACAGAAACGCCCTCCGTCCCACCACTATCCAGCAGGGATCTCTATTCTCAGAAATCTGTGTGCATGTGTGTGATCCTCCACTTCCTGTATACTTCTTGGTATGACTCTGCAGCATGACCACATCCTGTCATGCTTACTTCCTGTTCAGGATAAGGACTTCCTGAAGCCCCTTCTCCACAAGATCCATGTGAACCCCCCAGCCGAGGTCTCCACCTCACTAAAGGTAACCCCCCTCTTATCCCCCTAAATATATATTATAATTACATTACATTTGTCAGCCAAACTGTGCCCTCGACACCAACCCAGCCCCCTCGCATTTCCACCACTCCCTGGAATATCATACAGCCATGGCTTAAAGATACTATTAAAGACAGTGTAAGGTATTAGGGAGTGTCATTTTGGGGGGAAATTTGCATTCAGGCACCCATCCTTGAGAGGTTAAAGGCGGTGTAAGTGGTGGTGGTGAGGTGTGAGGGCAGCAGGTCAGTGTGTCTGTGCTGCATGGTGGTGAGGTGTGAGGGCAGCAGGTCAGTGTGTCTGTGCTGGTCCTCCTGCAGGTGTACCAGGGCCACACCCTGGAGAAGACCTACCTGGGAGAGGATTTCTTCTGGGCCATCAACCCCACAGAGGGAGACTACATACTGCTGCGCTTCGACAGGCCTGTCAGCATCGACAGGTATGGAGGGACCGGCTCTTATTGTTGGGCTGTGTATGTGGGTGTGTGTGTGTTGGGATGCATGTGTTGTTGTGCGTAAGTGGTGTGAATGTGGGAGTCCAGCTGTCACTCTCTCTCTCTCTCTCTCTCCCACACACACACACACAGGTCCCCTGAGAGATGGTGGTAGGTGGCAGGCAGTGTATGTTTTTGTGCATGCAGGCTCTGGGAGAGTGGGAAGCTAGTGTGCCCACTCACTCGCACGCACGCACACACAGTTCCCCTTGTGATGTGGGAGCAGCCTTGGTGTGCATGACTCTCTGAGGATCAGGGTGTGCTAATGAGAATGTTCTAAAATAAGAACTCCTAGACCTCTCTTCCTGCCCAGAGAGAGGAAGGGGGAGGAGGGGGGGGGATAGAAAAACATACACATAAAAGACAGTAGGAAAAATGGATGATTGATCAGAATGAGAGTAGCGGAGAGGGATCAGGTTTGGTCTGAAGAGGAGAAGAGAAGGACTACAAGATCCCTCGTTCTATCTAGACCAGAGAGAGAGAGAGGGGGAGAGAGAGGGAGAGAGACGGAGAGAGAGAGAGGGAGAGAGAGAGGGAGAGAGAGAGGGAGAGAGAGAGGGAGAGAGAGAGGGAGAGAGAGAGAGAGAGAGAGAATCCTGGGGTGATCATGAGGTCATCTCCATGTTATCCAGTCTGACTGGGTTATCTCTCCCCAAACTGCCGGTAGACACTATTTCACTAGCATTTTAAGTGGAAGTCTATTTGGGAGACTTTTAATCTTTATTTTTGGTTAAGTGTGTGAGGGTGAATGTGGATACGTGTGTGTGTCCAACACTGGTCAGTAGACCTGGCGCTCGTGTAATGTCACAGTAAAACAGTACAGTATGTTCTTGCTGTTGTGGGAAGCGTGCCTGTGCACCGTCATGAGCGGGCCCCAGGACCTGAACATGCATTAAGCGTCCCGTTGTGTGATTGCCAGGTTCCTGTTCCGCAGCGGGAACCAGGAGCACCCGGGGGACCGCATAGAGAACACCACTGTCGAGATCCTGCCTTTCTCGGTGAGAACCCCCCCCCCACACACACACACACACACTCAGACACACACACACAGGATGGAAAATAGCACCACCCAACACACCTCAGTAGAGATGCCCTAGTGGTATAATGGAATTTAGGATTAGGGTTATTGACATACTGTGTGTCCCTCATTATTGATTGGTTATGGATCAGATCATGAATACAAGCATTTACATTTTAGTCATTTACTAGACACTCTTATCCAGAGCGACTTACAGTAAGTACAGGGACATTCCCCCCGAGGCAAGTAGGGTGAAGTGCCTTGCCCAAGGACACAACGTAATTTTTCACAGCCGGGAATCGAACCAGCAACCTTCTGATCAATTGCCCGATTCCCTAACCGCTCAGCCACCTGACTCCCCAGTCAACCAGCTCCAGTCAGTAATATTGCACCAGAGGAGAGTCGTAATGGGCATGAACACACACAGCACCAGAAACCTGTAACCCAGATTCACACACGTAACTGACATGATTCAAAACCAGCCTGCAGTATTATCTCAAATAACACAATTAACACTGTCTGTGTTGTATTTCAAGAGCTGTTTTATTTAAGAACTCTCCTTTCATCTGTTGTTTATCCTGTTTGTGTGTGTTCGTGTTTTTTAGGACAATGGACTGCAGACCAAAGTGAAATATAAGAAAACTGAAGATAATTTTTACAGAATCGGTTAGTGGACCTGGGCCATTCTTTATCCATCACCCTTACCTGTGTTATGAATCACAATGGTACAGTGTGGCTTTCCCTCTCTGTGTGTCTTTGTGTGGGTCTCTGCCTTTGTTTGGGCATGGTTTGATGTGTGTGTGTGTGTGCGCGTGTGAGAGCAGGTCAGTTCCAGAAGGGCGTGGCGGAGGGCGTTGTCGACCCCTCCTTCAACCCCGTGCTGGCGCTGCGCCTCTCCGTCCTGAAAAACTCAGCCGTCTGGGCCATCGTCAGCGAGGTCAGCCAATCACCGCCACCCGCTTGCCCCTCTAACCAATCAGAGGCACTGCGCCCTACTATCCTAAGTGCAGTTACAGTCAAAGCACCATGGTGCCAATCTATAAATGTGTAAAAAAAAGTATTGGAGGTGCGTGTGATTTGAATTCTGAGGCCGCACCTGCAGGGATCAATCAAGCGCTCCCTGAGTGGTATTCTAACCCAGGTGTGGCAGGCTGCATCTGCTCTCTGAGTCAATCCTCAGAGTCATGCTGCTCGTCTGTGTTTGGGTCTAATAACAAACTGTTTACTTTGCTCTCTCCCTGCAGATCCATATAAAGAAAATAGCAGGCTAACTGAGCGGGGGGGGGCCTACATCAATCGAGACCCCCCTCAGAGGGCTGGCGACCCTCACAGACTGACTGTGCACATGGGCCTCTGGCGCCTAGCAACCTGCATGACATCACCAGAGCCCCACCAGAGCGCCGAGAGGCTGTTTGTGGGGCTGCCTCGCAATTCTGTCTTTCACTGCCTCCCTTTTTCTCTCTATCACTCTGTCTCTCTGCTACCTCTCACTGTCTCTCTATCTCCCTCTCTCTCTTTTGTCCTCCCTCTCCCTCCCTCCCTCTCTCTCTCTTTTTTTTGTTTTATGAATGTGAAGACTACTGATCAGTGGAAGACACTGTTAATCACTCGGAGAGGGTCTGGTGTGTGCTGTCAGGACCGCTAACGCTCTGTCTCTGGAGGTGACTGCCGGGTCCTGGGAGGCTGGTTACAGACACACATCATCAGACATGCCTAATGGATCATCAGACATTAGTAATGGATGAGCAGCCACACCTAGGGATCATCTGAGCTGGTGATGTCACCCAGACACCCTGGTGTTGCAGTGCACAGTCCAGATCCAGCTCCACAGCACTCTTTCGCCTCCTCTGGACAGGCTTGGTACTGCAGCATGGCTGGAGCCATGACACTGCCCTCTGCTGGTGAGAAATGGTCATCGCCGATGAAGATACTCCTGAACTTGAAAACGAACCAGTTGCTTTGTGTTCGACCTTATTTGACTTTCCTTCTGCTCAGAAAACCAGTCATTTGTTCAGATAGTGTCTGTTTGTAGTGTCTCTCTTTCTCTCTTTTTTAAAGGGGTTTGTTACTATGGTGACAAACTGAATAGTACATAAGCAGGTTGCTCCCCCTGCATTTTATGGAGGCAGCTGTGTCTCTGCCAAACTAATTGGTGAGATCTTCTACCCAGGAGGAAGTTGGTCTAAGTCGCAGGTCTCAGATCAGCATACCATCCTTCAGTCGTTACCTTTTACTATCTGGGGCTGCTGTCAGAACGGAGTCCAAGGAAACTCCACCCTCCAAATCCCCTTAAGTTATTGCAGTGAAGGAAACCATATCTATCTCACTACTTCATGTCTCTAACAAGAAGTCAGGCATTTGACCTCCAGTGTCCTTTTATGGTTAACCAATCAGACATGGCCTTGACATGATATCGCTCACCTGGGGAAATATATATAAATAAATATATATATACTGTATATATAGACAGAATACATTATATTATTACAGCAATGACGATCTATGAAGGTGACTTAATTTATTTGAAATAAATCTTTAATTTGTACAAGGGTTAAAAAATATTTTATTTTGTAGTCTGTAAACAGTTTATTCCACAGCTGTTTGTTGGTGAATTGTTGTTTTTTCTCTCTGAATTTTGATTGATGTTTTTTAACAGAGCTGCTTGGCATCCATGTTGTCTTGCCCGCGTTAGAACAGGTGAAACAAACCCCATGTTGTCCAACACGTTGAAGTTAACTTTGAAGTGAAAGGATGTGGAGGACTTAGAAGAGAGTTGGATTGAGAATAAGCCCCTCTGCTCCTCATCCCCAATCTGGAGGATTCCCCCTGGAGGATTCCCCCTGGAGGATTCCTCCAGGGGGAATCCTCCAGGGGGAATCCCCAATCTGGAGGAATCCCCCTGGAGGATTCCCCCTGGAGGAATCCCCCTGGAGGATTCCCCCTGGAGGAATCCCCCTGGAGGATTCCCCCTGGAGGATTCCCCCTGGAGGAATCCCCCTGGAGGATTCCCCCTGGAGGATTCCCCCTGGAGGAATCCCCCTGGAGGATTCCCCCCTGAACCCAGGTGCCTTAGTGTCAGGTCCTGTCTGTAGTGTACTGTACCGACCTTTGAACTCACACCCCTGATAAACCTCCTGGAGCGGGTGGCAAAGTTCTAGCGTTCTAAATTCTAATTTAGAATTGGATTTAGGGACTGAAATCCTCTGTGTTACTCTGAGACGCTGCACCCTGTTTGCTACGCGCGCTGTGTGTAAACGTGAGATTGATGCCCTGTTTGAAACTGGAAAGGAATATGTGTATATAAGCAATTTTTGTGGAGGTGGTTTGCACTGAGTTATGTATTGCCATCTCTTTTTATGGCTGTGCTTTTACTTTCTCCATCTCCAATTTTTGAGTTCTCCCATTTTCGTGTGACATCATCATGTCATATCCAATCAGACGGCTAGTTGTGGTTGAAATGATTTTTTGACTGCTGTAGCCTACTTTTAACTGGTCTGGTTTCATAGACACAGATTGAACGTAATCTAGGATGATCGAGTGCCCTCAATTTACACTCTGTTTTTTTTTTGTCTTGAGTCAGATTGATCTTAATCTGATTCTAATCTGGGTTTAATCTGTGTCTGTGAAACCAGCCTGATGTGCCATGTTCATAGCAGAGGACTGTATGCAGGTTGAGATGTACCTGTCATCTGCATATCTCTTCTGATTGTAAATACACAGAATCATTAGCATTGTCTACTCCATCATCCATCCTCATTGATGCCTCTCCTTTAATCCACACTGTTTTCTATTGAGAGATTGTTATAAATTAATCATACCAGATATTCTGTCCTTGTGTGGAGAGTGACAGGTTTGAGTGAGGGTGTGAGAGAGAGGTACCTTTTATGAGTTGGAAGACACACTCGTTGATTTTAAATGAGGGACTTGAAAACTAGAAGTCGGCCATTAAGCACCAGGTGTGCGTTTTTGTAAACGTTTTATTTTCTTTATTTATTGTTTGATGGAAGGATTCTCCAGCCACTGTCGTGTGAGGAACGCACACGTCTTCCAATACATTAGTGGTTGAACCACACTCAACTTAAAAGTAACTTTATCATCATTCTCATCAAAATTTGAATAATTTCTTACTCAGAGGCAAGTAGAGAAAGCTACTTCTGCTTCCCCAAACATTATCTGGCTTGGCTGGAGGGAGACAAACCTATCCTGCCTTCCATACACTATTTTTTAAGACTGTTGGTTACCAGGAAAAGGGAGCTGAAGGATGTAGTCATGTGTGTCCTTCGTGATGGCGCACTGGTGAGAAGAGGAAACCAGACTTGTCATTGTTCCACTCTGTTTTCTGTTCTCTCCTTCTGCACCTCCATCAGTTCATGTGCCTTCATCACATACATATGTATGTCTGCCTCTGATTTTGACATGAATTTACATGGACATCTTTGAAATAAATGAAGATTGTTGATACAAACCATGCCCATAAATGTTGTCTCTTTCTTTTGATTTGTTTTCACTCATTAGTCACTGAAGTCACTGTTGGCCCTCGTAGAGAGATTATTTTTTATTTATCATCACTTAGTGAGACATTAAAATCCTGATCCACAAGACAAGACCGAATTTTAGAAATCCTCTTGTTTCTATGAGACTTCGCAATGCTTCGGGCACCACCTGGTGGCATATGCGATGTTCCGCTTGTTGTGAAACGGAACTACCAACCCAGAATGCAGTTCGTTTACCCAGGGCTTCTAGCGAATCAAAGATGGTGTCTTGCATAAGATTTACGTGACATTCTGGACATTTCTTCTTTAATGTGTAAGTAAGTCGAATTCTGCCTTTCATGAGAATTCGACATAATGCCTCAATACTACGAAGACAAAGAGGAGGACACTCGAGCCTGCTCCGGCATTAGAGAAGATTTCAGAGCATGTCTTCTTCGACACGACTGTGTGGTAAAGGTAGGACGCTTCCCTAAACTTTAGGCTTAAGACTGCTATAAAATCTAATGTTACTATATGTGCCATACGCCTGGATTCAATTTTCTAGTTGTCTACCTACTTGGCCATATAAATGTATGGCCAAACGTTACATTCAAGCTAACCGCAGGCGTAACTACCCGCAGGAGGGGAAGTTGCCCAGTGAATGTTTGAAGGAAGGTGCCTGCAAAGCGCTGCAAACCTCATTCTTCGAGTGCAAGAGGTCGATGGTAGGTTCACAATAACATAAGTTAACAGCCCCTGCCAGTCGAGTTAATGATCGTGCCACACCAAAGCAGTTATGTAAAGGTGTGTTTCGTAGTCTCATTATATTCCGGAGCACATTTCTTTGGGATTTACCACGATATGTTTGCTAGCATCCTTGTTCTTCAGACAAGTAACTTTGTATTGCCTCCCTCTCCTAACAGCTAGATAACAGGTCCAGGTTCAGGGGACGAAAGGGCTACTGATCTCTTCTGGTGCTGACTGATGGACTGGCTTTGCGTGGTCTCTGTGTGGCAGGAGGAAGACTGGATTTTGTAAATAGAAGTTATCTGTGATAACTTAATCCACAGTGTGCGGGTGAATACATACTACACTGATTGCAGTGACTCTGTGGTGTGTGGCCATCAAACAGCATTGTGGTGGACTGGCTCAGATGTTGTATAACCTATATGAGTGGGTTGGTTTTAATTCTCCTACTTAACTTCTGCCACAGAGTATGTCCCGAAACTAGAAAACACTGGATTTCTAATGGGGATGTTGGATGAGCCATCTGTTCTAAAATGTAATAAATGTGTGATTAAACAGACTTGGACGTATTGTTACATTTTTACAAAGCTAAACATATCAAGCACAATTTGAGTAAAATGTTTAATTAAATAGGGCATTATAGCCATGTCCCGTTCATGTACATTCAACATCAGTGATGCACATGCTTGCCTAGTAAGACCAGCGCTTTAGGAACATTCTGCTTTCTAGCAGGGTAGTAGGATTTAGAACCTGACATCTATGAAAGTCTTGTACAAAAAAGTACAAATCTTTGTATAAAATATATGAAACTATCCCTAATTGCACTTTGCTCAACTTTTCTTTTTACATCAAATTTTGTATACAAATCTGAAGACAGGCTGCCAAAATACAGTTTTCTAAAAAGGTTTTTAAAGAGCTAAAATATCATTCTGAATGAGCATGGTCCCAAAAGTCAACGATTATCTCCAGTTATCCAGTTAATATTTGAGGGGGCGAAGAAAGAAGGGAGAGAAATGGGTACAGGGTTGAGGGAAAGGAGGTGAAGTACCCCCAGCCTTTACTTCAGAGCATCCATCATCATCTTCTTGAACTTCTCCAGGTCCACTTTCTTCATGATGAAGGCCTTGTGGGTCTTCTCCAGCAGACCCAGAGTGTCCAGGACCATCATCCCCCGCGTGTGAGTCCCCGCCAGCTCCACGCTCACCACCACATGGTCGCACGCCGTCACGAAGGCATCGTCTACAGCCGCCGCCATCGCGTAGGAGTCACACGACACAAAGCCCAAGCCGTCCACCATCTCCTTCTGGGATCGCTCGCTGAGCGACTGGTCCATGCTATGGCGGAAGATCCGAGCCATGAAGCGGGCCTTCTTCGTGTCCTGGGCCAGCCAGGCGTCACAAAACTCCTACCAGACAGGACCGGAATGAGAATAACATTTAGCAACCAACAAGCCTACTCATGTCTATCACGGAATACAGCAAATCATTTTGTGTGTATGTGCACTTGTTAATGTGCAGTGACTTTAAAAGGTTAGATTTATCCCAATTAGACCACCTGTTATGGGGTTCCCAAAATTAAGTGTTACCAGCTGACAAACGACAGACTGCTATCTCAGTGTAGTCCATGCAAAAAACTAACCTGTCGATATTTGTGTAAAGACTGTGGTCAGCTTTGGGGTAGCTATTTTCCCCAGGGCATTAGAACCCTTCTAGGTCGTGTAAAACTGAGCATGCTGTTTGGCGTCAGGCTCACCCATGGCAGCTTGCTGTAGCAGGTGAACTCCCAGCAAGACAGGTAGGTTGGACACAGGAAGTCATTGAGGACGATGTAAGCTGCTTCCGGGTCGGCCGCAAAGTTGAACTCTCCGCACACCGTTGTGTTTCCTCTGGCTGCGGGTAAACGGATTTAACGTGTCATTTCCTATTTTTCATCCTTAATCCTAATGGGTTTGCTAGGTGCTGTGTGTTTGAAAGACCCAACATGGAGCCCAGTGGAGAGTCTAGTAATGGCTTAAGCTACAGGAGACAATAACCTCTCAACTCAAAAACAACATGCAGATCGTAGCTAGGCCAAAACAGCCACTTCTGACCCGTTAAGCCAGACCTACACCAACCCAGATACACACCACCTAGTGGTGAATCCTAGTACTGCACAATAAGGTCTCCCAGGGGATGGGTGTAGGTGAGCTCACAGTCGGTGTTGCCCCCCATGATGTAGAGGCCTTTCAGCTTGCTGGGAATGGAAGGGTCCAGTCTCACCGCCATGGCTAGGTTAGTGAGGGGCGCCGTGGCAACCAGAGAGATCTGAGGGAGAGATGGGCAGAGGAGGATAAGAGGACACACAGCGTGTGTACATTCACCATCTGAGCCTAACGTCTCCGCCTCTCTCTCAGATCTCTCTCGGCCTTCCGCTCACCTCTCCAGGGTTCTCGTTGATGATGCGTATCATGGCGGACACCGCCCCCTCCTTCTGGACCATCTCCAGACCCGGGGCGTCGGGGTCCGGGACGTCTCCCAGCCCGTCCTTGCCGTGGAAGTCTCCCCCGTGGACGTGGATCCCCAGGATGGACCTGGCCGCTCCTCGGAACACCGGGATCTAACATCCGGAACACGGACACACTTGATCAGGCTGGATCCTTAAAGTACTGTGAGAGTGCTACCGTAACAACTTCACAACAAGGACAATGTCTCTCTCTCTGTTTATCTGCTTGCCTGTCTGTCTACATATCTGACTAGCCTGCTAGGCCATCTGCCTGCAGCTCTAAACACGTGCTCATTAATGGACTCCTCAGACCTCGGATTGTGTTGACAGTGCAGTCTGACTCCACGAGTCCCCTAGCATGTGGTAACAACAGTGTATTGTAGTGGGAGAGGCATCAATCTATCAGTCTCTCTGCACATCACATGATGCATGTTCACAGCTGGCATCATGCCCAAGTCAAGGTTGAGCAGTGTTTTAAACTCCTCAGTGTGTGTGTTAGTGTTGGTCAGACACAAAAACCTGCACACAGATCTAAAACGTGTTGTAGAACTAAATACAACGAAGCCGAATAAAACGGAATACAATGAAACACATTTGAATGCGATGGAATAGAATAGAATGTTCGGTGCCTCTAGTCTGTCGCAAGCCTGGAGAACCCTCAGCGTGTTCCGACACACATTCTCCACGCTGGTGTTGCCGTGGACACAGGTGATGCCAAGCAGCTGGACGTGGGGCTGGGCCAGCGCCAGCATGATGGCCTGGGCGTCATCCACACCACTGTCCACATCCACCAGGAGCTTCTTCTGAGACATGTTGGACCCTGGGGGTCACACACACACACACACACACACACACACACACACACACACACACACACACACACACACACACACACACACACACACACACACACACACACACAGAGGCAGTGCATGTGCATACACACAGGGAGGGAGGGAGAAACAGAGATATGTGCACACAAGGGTGAGAGTTACAGTTAATGTTTACTTTCAATATGAACTTTTGTCTCACACAGGAGCTTACTGACCTACTGCATACCAGTCTTATCACTTGACCTTAGCCTCTCTGTACATGGATTATGTATTTAATATGTGGCTGTGAAGCAATAGCTTCACAGCCACTGTAGACTGTAGAGCTGGAATTTTACCATGAAATAAAAGCACTGTTCAAAAGAACACCAATATCAACAACATTATTCATCTCTATTCATTCTTTGCCTTATGAGATCAGGTTTAAAAAGGTTCTATTCTCATGTAAAGCAGCCTATATTGACAGAAATATGTATCAAACACTAGAATCTGCTGCTTGCTTTGATATTTAAGAACAAAAGCACCTTAGGCTACAGAAAACACATCCATTTAATCAATGTACATGCTTGTTCACAAATATTCCGAGTGATTACCTGTGGTTGAGAATAACAAGACCGGACTGTGGGAGTGTGGAGAATAGTGTGTCTGTCTGCTGGTGAACCGGGTCCGGGATAAATGGCTGTCACATGCTAGGGCGAACCTTGGAGCACCCATGGGATCGAGGGACAAAGAAGGAGGAGTTTTTAGGAGATAACTTCACTAGAGACAAGGAATGAATCTGCAGTTCGTGACGGCTGCACGGGACGAGTGGTAGTTCTGCATGTGATGTGTGTATTTATTCCACAGCAAAAAGGCGCAAATGTGGCACACCACCACTACTAAATGTAGGTCAATGTCAGGCTAGGAATGTTATGGTGGTAGGTCGACAACTGTTCGTGTGATCCGACTCATTGAGAATGCATGAACAACTACAAATGAACTTGACTTTCATTTAATTCAGTTTGTGAACCTACGGGCACAATTGAGTAAAGCTGTTGATCCTACGCTCTTCCAGGACGGAATTACATTAGACTGACCTTATTTATTGCTCACCTCCGTGTAGGTAGTTTAAAAAAATACTTGGATGCATGATCTCCAATACATCGTGTGCATACTTTTAAGGTCGCGGCCATTTAAAATGTGTTACTCCGGTGACGTTATTGGCAGCAACAAAATAAGCAGCACATAATGCGTCATCGGCAGATTCGGCATTACTCGTTAAAGGCTCATGGATTGCTTCTTGTTTTTTACTGTACATTTCTGCCACACAACCGCAGGCAGTGAGAGAGAAAATCAGACAGACAGATGTAGAGGAGAGATAAATAGCACAAGATAAACATGTACTTTATTTAGTTTTTAATAGCAGGGGTACAGGAGAGAGTAAAGAACAAGAGCACATTTTACAGCAAAGATATTTTATCGCCAAAAACATCCGACGTGTTGTTCATTCACACGATCAATGGATTAAACTATAACTGCATCAGCATTTGGCAACGTTTTCAGTGAATCAGCATAAATAATCTGTGTGAAATTATATTGTGAGATACTTTTCAACTCAAAGACCAAGTGTAGATACTGACAGAATCTTGTCCTAACTGAGGTATAATAGGTGAAGATCACTCCACAACAGCCTACATGTCAGATCTACTATACATCTTCCATGTGCTCTAGAATCTAGATCTATGGATGCTGGCCAAAGGTCAACATGTTATCTGACCCCAGTACAGACGTCACACAAAGAACTTTCTAACACATGTATTCAACCATGCACAAAACCTTCCCGTCTACGATACCGTAGCATGTGAGGTGTCACGTGTCAGCTTGCATTCGGAAAAGAACATTCCCCTTTGCTTCAGGTTTTAACATCGTCTCAACATCTTGTCCTGAATCCTCGTTGTCCGTGTTAACTTGGATTCAGATGACCAGAACCTATCCTGTAAGACTCTTGGAGAGCCGAGATCTATCATGTTCCATACATTCTTCTAGCAGGTTGACACAGGTACATTTGATGTGTAACAAGAGGACAGGAGATTGTCCACATTGATCTTGTTTGGCTGTAATCTACTGTAATGTCTTTTTTGCTGACCTTACAACAAAAGCCTCTGTCTAAAGTCTAGATTCATGACAGTAACCACACTACGTCAACAAAAGTAATTCACATTTATGGGATGACCTACAGCAATATCCTCAGCTTCGAAACATTTGACATTTCAAAGACGTCTGTGCTTGATTTATTGTGAGACACAACAGAAAAAACAGGAATAACTGATGAAAAACTGAAACTGTAAACTGACTAAGAGCTCTAAAACTAAAACAAGGGCTTCTCTATATAATAGTGACTCAGCTGGTTTAAGGCCCAATCTGATTCTGTTTTATGAAGTATCGGCGCAGTGGCTCTGATTCACTTTAGTATAGTCATTTGGCAGAAGCAACAGGGATTGGCGATTAAGATTAAGAAAGGTTTCTGGTTGTGAGCCCGTGGGACCCTCTGCATGCCTTGGCGTCACGTTAAGAGGTCGTTGGGAGGAGGTCGTGAGTTTGCAGAAGATCTTAGATGCACGCTGAGCTACTGTGAAAGCTAGATAGAAAGCCATGTCTCTGTTGGTGCTTGGTGTGTTGTGGCATGGCTATCAAGACCAAGAATACTCTGTGGTTCAATAGTCAGGGAGCTACAGAGAGATAAACGACCTCTGGTAACACTGGAACATGACCTTATTAACAGTGACCACTAAACGAAGAGATGTGTGTGTCGATATTTGTTATTTTTTTGTGTAGGGTTTCTTTATTCTTGTTCCCATTCCTCCTCTGGGTTATTTTTCGAGACGGACAGATTGAGTGTCCAATCAGGTCTCTACTTTCCCATACGTGCCCTCTGGGGGGCGGTACTGCTTGGGGAAGGCCTTCAGTTGGAGGGAGTTAAAGGCATATTTACGACATCCCACATTCTTCATTGTGTTCTCTCTCCGGCAGCCCTCACTGGGGGTGGGGGGGTGGAGGGGGGGGGTGGAGAGGAGAAGACAAGAGACAGAAAACAGTATTTTAGATGGATGGATATATTTATTTTCCCTGTGGGACATACCTTGTAAATACCTATATATATCTGCTCCCGATACCGAAACATTTTCACTACTACGACAACTACTAAATCATAAACTAAATAATTCCCCCAATGGTGGTGTGAGTCAGGTGAAAGTGTGTATTTGTATTCAGGCAGGAGAAGGGGCAGCCCTACCTCCTCATGCAGTCGAGGGCCTGGGAGAAGACCTGCGGCGCCATGGCGTGCTCCTGCTGCAGCACCAGACACTGCTCCAGCGTCAGAGACATGGCCGTGCGGTCCTTGGCGCTCTTACAGCTGGTGAAGCGCATGCCGTTCAGACGCCGACATGCCTGGGAGGGAGGGGAGGAGGGGGATGAGGAGGGGAGGGAGGGGAGGTGGAGGAGGAGGAGGGGGAGGGAGGAGGAGGGGGAGGGGGGGAGGGGAGGAGGGGGAGGGAGGAGGAGGAGGGAGGGGAGGGAGGAAGGGAGGGGAGGAGGGGAAGGGAGGGGAGGAGGGGGAGGAGGTGTGAGGAGAGAGAGAGGAGACATGGAGGAACGTGGAGGGTATGCTCCTCAGTCACATCAATATTACATGTATCTGAAGCCTGAGAGAGAGAGACAGGAAGAGAGAGACAGGAAGAGAGAGAGAGAGACAGGTAGAGAGAGAGAGAGAGAGACAGGAAGAGAGAGAGAGAGACAGGAAGAAAGGGGGGAGTGAGATAGGAAGAGAGAGAGAGAGACAGGAAGAGAGAGAGACAGGAAGAGCGAGAGACAGGAAGAGAGAGAGAGAGAGAGAGAGACAGGAAGAGCGAGAGGGAGAAAGATAAACAACAGTAGAGCTTCTCTACCTCGGCTGCCTGCCAGAGAATGTCGACGTTCTTGCTCTTCTTGGCGTTGATGTTGTTGCTCAGCATCTTCAGCAGCTCAGGAACACTGGTCTGGCTGCGGGAACGAGGGAGGCCTGGGCGGGCGGGAGGAGAGAGACGGAGGGAGGAGCGGGGATGAAAGAAGGAGAGATGGTCACCTAGCGACTCAGAAATCATTGAGATGAAAACTGTTCCCTGCACACACTCTGGCATAAATACCACACAGACTTGATAATGTGCTTACAGTTGGTTCACAATGATAGCAGAGTAGATTTGAGCAGTAGAATATACACAGCAGATGATAGAGGTAGATTGTAGTGTTAGCGTAGTGAAGCATGGCTGTGCTGACTCACTCTCCTCTGGCAGGACCTCCTTGAACTGGTCGTAGTAGGAGCTGAGACGAGCCATGCTCTCTGTGTTCACCGCCTCCTGCAGAGACGTGTCTCCAAACCTGAAACACACACACACGTTACTGGAGGACCTGGGCCCACACACACACACACACACGTTACTGTAGGACCTGGGCCCACACACACACACACACACAGACGTTAATGGAGGACCTGGGCCCACACACACACACACACACACACAGACGTTACTGGAGGACCTGGGCCTCTCTCCTCACTTCTCAGCGAGTGTCTGTTGCTCGTTGATCCCTACGTTGAACAGAACAGGCTGCACGCGCAGCAGCATGCCATTCTGGATCTCCCGCGGCAACGCGTCAAACATCGCCCCCGGCAACGGAACCCTGACATTGAAGCCGTTCCGGTTCCCGGTGATGACGGGAAGCATGTCCGGGCTGAACCCGGAGGTTGCCTGGGTAACCTTAAATGTGACGTTCCGCAGGTCCAGCACGCCCACACTCATGTCCTCCAGCATGGCCAGCTCCTCCCCTTTAAGAGGAACGTAGAGTCACATGGTTCATCTGATATACTGGAAACAAATACATGTTAAGACACACACAAACACGCAAGCACACAGACTCACATGCACGACACAAACACATACACACACAAACACACCTACACACACAGGCACACACATGCATACAGAGACACACACAGACAGACAGACACAAACGCACACACACAGACACACACACACAGTCAGACTGACCGTAGGTGCTGAGCAGGCCCTCGTACTGGACCAGCAGGCCAATGGTGTGCAGCTGCCTTAGGAAGCCGTCGTCACAGAGACAGTTCCTCAGCTTGATCACGAAGCCGCTGATCAGGGCTGTGAGCTGAATCACAATCAGAATGGGATTTATTCGCCATGAAAGTTTGCACAGACAAGGAATTTGCTTTGGCAGGAAGGTGCATACAATAAACATATACCTAAAATTTAAATATGTGAACTATGTGGACTAACTATACTAACAGCTGCACACAAACAAGAACCAACAATCCATCATCATCAATCATCCATCAATCCATCCACACCTCCTGTATTTTCATATGGGTTGTATATAATGCATCCATCCATACATCCCTCTAATATTTTGGGCAGTATATAATCCATCCCTCCATACACCATTAGGACATGTGTGTTGCTGAATCCCTCCCTCTCTCCAGCATCAGGGTGTGTGAGGTCTAATGTGAGGGCGGTGTGGTGGACCTCTAGTCTGTCAGATCAGGGTGTGTGAGGTCTAATGTGAGGGCGGTGTGGTGGACCTCCAGTCTGGCAGATCAGGGTGTGTGAGGTCTAATGTGAGGGCGGTGTGGTGGACCTACAGTCTGGCAGAAGACCACGTCCCGGCGGTACTGCAGCGTGAGGCTGCTGGCGATGGTGGGGGCGTTGTCCTGCATCAGCAGGAACACCATGGACTTCTTGGCCTTGTCGCTCATCAGGGACACACACTCAGTCAGTGTGGTCAGCAGGGGGTAGAGAGCCTCGCTCCACTCGCCTGGCGGAGGCAGGGTGGACGTTACACACACACACACACACACACACACACACACACACACACACACACACACACACACACACACACACACACACACACACACACAGGAGCAGCCATACAGACACACAAACAGGTACAAAGAGACAGAAACACACACACATACACAAATTGTATGTACTATACTGTATATCATCTTACCTGGAGAGCGTTTTTCCCCCTCAGGACTGCCATCTAGAGGAGAGAGAAGGTATGTTTAAAAGAACTGTAACTTCCTCCAGTGCTAATATAGGTGCTTCAAACCTACAGCAGTCTCCGTTAGGGCGGGGCGGGCATGCAAGGGTCTGGTGACAATGGGAGGATGATGACGATAGAGGAAGAGGACATGTTGACGGGGACAGGAAGTTCTTCTGTTTACATCCGGGGTGTATCCAGAACGCTTCCTGGTTACTAAGGATACCTCATGAGACACATGTTACATTTCAACCGAGGCACGCTGTTATTGGTGTCCTGATCAATCAGTCCGTCATTTAACCGAACAATAAGCCAACCAACTATCAAATCAATCAATCAATTTAACAAGCAGGGGGAGAATGGAAAGAGAGTGAATGAGTGACTGAGTGACTGTGTATGTGTCTGTTTAAGCATCTTTGCCTGTGCTTGCATGCGTGTGTGTGTGCATGCGTGTGTGTGTGCATGCGTGTGTGTGTGTGTGCATGCGTGTGTGTGTGTACCTTTCTTAGTTCTGCCTTCCTGCTGGCCCTCAGCAGCCAGGAAGACGTCCTCACAGCTGCTGTCGCTCTCCATCCTGTCTCTCTGCAGCAGACGCTCCACCCTCTGGATCACACACTCCAGACTCTTCTCCACGTTCAGCCACACCTTCCCCTGGGGGGAGAGAGAGAGACAGGGAGGAGGAGGGAGAGAGAGACAGGGAGGAGGAGGGAGAGAGAGACAGGGAGGAGGAGGGAGAGAGAGACAGGGAGGAGGAGGGAGAGAGACAGGGAGGAGGAGGGAGAGAGACAGGGAGGAGGGAGAGAGAGACAGGAGGAGGAGAGAGAGAGAGGAAGAGACAGGCCGGGATGGAGGAGAGGGAGAGAGATAGAGACAGAGAGAGACAGAGAGAGATGGAGACAGAGAGAGACAAAGAGAGATGGAGACAGAGAGAAAGAGAAGGAGATAGAGGGAGAGAGGGAAAGACAGACAGCCAGAGGAAGAGAGGCAAATATTCAACAGTCATTAAAACAGCTATGCAGTTGATTTCCTTGTGCATGACTCCACTCCACAGGACTGGGATCCTGTCTAGTTGGTCTCCGGCTTCAGAAGACCAGTCAAGCAGGCCGCTCTCACCCAGTCCTCCTCGTGCCAGTCGGCCGGTAGAGAGGTCCGCTTTGCCCCTGTCGCCCTCGGGGTGGCGCGAGGGCGAGGTGGAGAGGCGGGAGGGCGAGTGGCGCGAGGGCGAGCGGGACGGGGAGCGGGAGGAGGGCGAGAGGGAGGAGGAGGAGGGCGAGGGCGTGCCCTGGGGGGCGATGCCCTCGGGACGCGCGGCCGCCAGGGCCAAGATGGCCGACGAGAGGAGTTTGGAGTCACACACAGTCACCAGCTGGCGAGTCTGGAGGGAGAAGAGGAGAAGAAGATGCAGTAGGATGGAAAAAGAGGTAGTTGGAGCATGTGGAAGCTACTGTCTTCCCTCCTGTCTCCATCTCTCCCTCCCCTCCCTCCCCCGGCCCTCCCTCCTCTCCCTCTCCCTCCCCTGGCCCTCCCTCCTCTCCCTCTCCCTCCCCCGGCCCTCCCTCCTCTCCCTCCCCCGGCCCTCCCTCCTCTCCCTCCCCCGGCCCTCCCTCCTCTCCCTCCTCCCCCCTCCCCCTGCCCTCCCTCCATCCTCTCCCTCCCCCGGCCCTCCCTCCTCTCCCTCCTCTCCCTCCCCCAGCCCTCCCTCCTCTCACTCTCCCTCCCCCGGCCCTCCCTCCTCTCCCTCCTCTCCCTCCCCCGGCCCTCCCTCCTCCCCCTCCTCTCCCTCCCCCTGCCCTCCCTCCCTCCTCTCCCTCCCCCTGCCCTCCCTCCCTCCTCTCCCTCCCCCTGCCCTACCTTCTCAGTGAGGATGGCGAGGGTTCTCTCCAGGGCGTTGGCGGAGCGTTCCTTGGCCGCGCGGGACAAGCGCTCAGCGTAGTAGCACACCTGGGTCTTCAGGGTGTTGATCTGACCAATCAGCTCCTTCGCCCTCACCACATCCTGAGGTAGGTACGCCACGGCTTTCGATCCCGAGCCAGAACTGCAGAGGTGTGTGTGTGTGTGTGTGTGTAGGTGAGAAAAAATAACCATGGTCATGGACAATAGAGTAGATAGAGTAGATAGTCTCAACTACCAAGTGCCTACCAAGGGGCAGCACTGCAAGCAGAGGTAATGTAAACAACCTCACCTTTCCTCCTTATAAGCGCTAAGCAAGAGGACAAAACAAACAAACCACAGTCAAAATGCTGGAATCCTTTTCAACTACAGACCTCTGCACACAGACAGAATGTAAGTCACGTACAGGTGCACCATGACAGAGTGTGGGGCTAGGAGCATGACAGAGTGTGGGGCTAGGAGATGACAGAGTGTGGGGCTAGGAGCATGACAGAGTGTGGGGCTAGGAGCATGACAGAGTGTGGGGTTAGGAGCATGACAGAGTGTGGGGTTAGGAGCATGACAGAGTGTGGGGCTAGGAGCATGACAGAGTGTGGGGCTAGGAGCATGACAGAGTGTGGGGCTAGGAGCATGACAGAGTGTGGGGCTAGGAGCATGACAGAGTGTGGGGTTAGTCCTATGGGCTATGTGTACTCACTGCTTCCTGGCTTCCTCCAGCTTGTGCACCAGCTTGCGGAGGCCGCAGCCTTTGAAACCCTGATAGTGCGCAGCCGGGGCTCCGATGGTCACCACATCATACGTGCGGTCTGACAGCAGGGGGCGACACAGAGCCAACATCAATCACACCACCAATAACCCCATAAACCATCGATTAATAATTTTCTTTCAAATGTCCATCTGCCAAGATGTCCCACCACCAATCAATCAATTGAACGGTAAATCCACAAATCGTTCTGTCAGTCATTAAACAAGTCACGCTGTCCAGGTGTGATGCCTACCGTAGCCTGACTCTCCCTGTACCCTCATCCTCTGAACGTGCAGGTTGGTGGGGATGAACTCCAGCTTCTTCTCTGCCTTCAGAGTGCTGGACTTGAAGGAGGGACCTGGAGAAGAGAGGAGAGAAGAGGAGGAGAGAGGAGATAAGAAAAGAAACACACTATATATGTTTCAGTTGTGTGTGTGTGTGTGTGTGTGTACTGACCCTTGTATTCGTGCAGGTCACTGATGGTCTCCTGGTAGGTGAGGATGATGGTCTGGTACTGAGTGATGATGTCTCTCCTCAGGTTCTCCCAGCACGGAGACAACTCGCCCAGCTCCTCCAGCTCACACACCCTACACACACACACACACACACACACACACACACACACACACACACACACACACACACACACAGTGAGCAACACACACACACACACAGTGAGCAACACACACACACACACACCGTGAGCAACACACACACAGTGAGCAACACACACACACACACACACCATAGCTTACAAACACTCATGGACAGACATACATCAAGGGCGACATGACGAATACATCGCTAATTGCCGATTGAAGTAGTGACGGTTGTCGACAGTCAAATATGTTCCTATCGCCCAACCCTAACACACACACACACGCGCGTTCTCCTGGATGTTGTCCACACACCTGACAGCATCCTCCTCCAGCAGCAGTTTGACGAACTGCCGGGGGATGTGTAGAGAGAGCACGCTCTCGGCCATCTGCTCCAGAACCCTCAGGTGGTTCCCGTCCGTGGTGGGGAAGCGGTACATACGGGACATGGTGCCCCCGAACACTGCAACACACACACACAGCCACGCACACACACACACACACACAGTACACATACACACACATAGTACAGACACACACACACAGTACATATACACACACATAGTACAGACACACACACACAGTACATATACACACACATAGTACAGACACACACATAGTACAGACACACACACACACACACACACACAGTACACATACAAACACATAGTACAGACACACACACATACAGATAAATACACACACACACGCACACAGACATACACTCATAAATGTAGGGAATACAGAACATTGCAAATCCACATCAACATTTATCAATCTGTTTGAATAGATCATTCTGTTTGAACTTCCAGTTCATCAGTCAGGTAGTTCCTCAAACACTCATATCTACATATATTATATGTGCTATAAGTGACTACAGCTGCTGTTACACACACACACACACACACACACACACACACACACACACACACACACACACACACTCACCAGCCTTGAGCAGTGTGTCTTTGCAGAGAGAGGCAGACTTGGACCGGATGCCAATGGACTCAGTCAGACTCTCATCTACTGGGAGCACCATCTAAAACACACAAACACACACACACACACTGATGAGCATCAAACGCCTCCTATCGAGGGGAGATGTGAAAGAGCTACTGGTAAGTGGGGGTGAGTAACATATAACTCCTGTCCTCCTCCACTGAACTGTAGTGACAGGCCTGGTGACCCCCCCCCGACCCCCTCCCAGCCCCCAGCCCCAGGTGAGAGGTCAACACAGAGACAAGGTATAGATACAGGCTTCCTTTTGTGTGTGTATACGTGTGCATGCGTGCATGTGTGTATATGTGTGTGCACGTGCATGCATGCATGCGTGTGTGTTATTTGTGTGTGTGTGTATAAATATATATGACGTGTGTGTGTGTACCCGGTGACCCATCTCGTTCCACTCACTCTCCCGTTGACGGTGTCGCCGCGCTGTAACCTAGCAACAGGGGCCCTCTGTTCCCGCCTCTCCTCGATCTGCCAGGCGATGATGGTGATGTTTCCCGTCCGCTCGTTCTCTGCCGACCTGGCGACCGTGGGACACGCTTATCAGAACAGCCGGCTCAACATCACAGCAGTTCAGGACAACATTTCAACAACAAGTTGCGAACCCTTTCCCACAGGGGGGGGGGCGACTACACAGCCTGGGTGTAAAAACAAGTAGGGAGTCAGGTGGCTGAGCGGTTAGGGAATCGGGCTAGTAATCTGAAGGTTGCCAGTTCGATTCCCGGCTGTGCCAAATGACGTGTCCTTGGGCAAGGCACTTCACCCTGCTTGCCTTGGGGGAATGTCCCTGTACTTACTGTAAATCGCTCTGGATTAGAGCGTCTGCTAAATGACTAAAATGTAAAAAGTTTTACAGTAATGTAGCTTTATTGGTCTGGCCCACTGCTAGAGATTCAAATTTTTATGGTGATATTAGGAATATCACCATATCATATATGTTTGCAGGAACCAGTTTAATCCCCTGTTCTGCACAAACAAATGTTTGTGTGTGTTTGTGTGTGTGTGCGTGTGCGTACCTGAGGGTTAGGTGCAGTCTGTGGTGCTTGTCCTGCAGGAGTTCTTTGACCGGAAACATAGCTGAACCTAGCATGTACATCTGACACACACATCCCCACACCACAGACACACACCACATACACACACACAACAAAGACAGAGCAAAACAAAGTGAGAAATAGAAGGTAGGATAGCATCACGTGTTTCGTACATGAATGACCAAACTTAGTCATGCGTATGAGTTTCAATATCAGGTAACACATGAGACGCGTTATAACCAAATTGTCACATTATTGTCATTGTGTGTCTTTTCCTGTGTGGGAGGGGAGAGAGAGAAGAGACAGAGAGAAAGAGAAACAGGGAGACAGAGAGAAGAAAAGAGAGACAGGAGAGAGAGAGAGAGAGAGAGAGAGAGAGAGAGAGAGAGAGAGAGAGAGTGTTTGGTAGTGTTTGGTAGTTGTGTGGTTGCTCCTCACCGTTCCCTGGGCGCGGTCCTTGACATCGTACACAGACAGCTTGACCTGGGTCTGCTGTGTGATCAGAGAGTCCTGGAAGAAGGCTATGCTGCTCAGGTAGATAGGGTTACTGGTGCCCTAGAGAGAGAGACAAGAGAGAGAGAGAGAGAGAGAGAGAGAGAGAGACAAGAGAGAGAGAGAGAGAGAGAGACAAGAGAGAGAGAGAGAGAGAGAGAGAGAGAGAGAGAGAGACAAGAGAGAGAGAGAGAGAGAGACAAGAGAGAGAGAGAGAGAGAGAGAGAGAGACAAGAGAGAGAGAGAGAGAGAGAGAGAGAGAGAGAGAGAGAGAGAGAGAGAGAGAGAGAGAGAGAGAGAGAGAGAGAGAGAGAGAGAGAAGAGAGAGAGAGATGAGGAGGGAGAGAGAGAGAGACAGAGGGAGCAAGAGAGAGAAAGAGGGACAGGGTAAGAGAAAGTTGACTTTGGCTACAAACACACTAACAGCTTGACAGTCATGTTGTGGTCATGTTGTGGTCATGTTGCGGTACCTCGATGATCTCGGTCTGGGCGTGCTTGGTCCAGAAGGCCTGAGGGGGCGTGGTGCAGCTGACCGCCACAAAGCTGGTGGGCTTCCGGTCCAGGGCGGGGGTGACCAGCTCACTGCAGGCTGGGGGGAGGAGCGGAGATGGAGGACGTTATGGATCAAGACTGACAGGTCAACACAGAGCTCCACTCTCACTGATCTAGTTATGAGGAGACCTAAAGTACGTTGCCAATGTTGTCATCCCAGACTGAACTCCAACACAGGCTCATCTGGGTCCTGACTGTTGCCTAGGAGATGAAGGGGTGGGGCGGAGAGGAAGAGGAGGAGGAAGGGAGATATGAAGATAATGAACGAGGGAGGGAGGGGGAGGGAGGGGGAGGTGAGAGATGGTTTCAAGCAGAGTCTCCTGAGTTCGGGATCGATCTCCATAGACATCACCACACGCACGATCCGTAACCATGGTAAAGGTTGCCTAGTTACCTGAGAGGGCCAGCCCCATCATCTCCGCTGAGAGGTCGAAGGTGTTGGCTCGGTACACCGACCACGGGCGATGCCGTGGGCTGCGCTCCTTCCCTGACATGCTGGCGGTTGTGGGGGGTCAGGGGTCAGAGAAGAGGGTCGGGTCGTTAGAAGGAGGGGTTGATGTGTACAGATCCTCTAGGGCTCCTGTCTAGATCCAGGGGGGTCCAGGGGTCCTTCCCAAATGTTGTGATCGGTCCTCTACTGGCTAATCTGGAGAGAGAGATGGAGAGAGGGTTGATCAGCTCATATGAAGGATCTGAACAGTTTCAAAGAAGAGTAGCCTGTGATTACCAGAGAGTTTCTGATGTGAGGCTGTGAGAGGAGGAGGAACTTGTTTCATAGTGCAGTGTCAGGGAAGTGGAGGAGCGCGTATTTCCCCTGTCTTTAGAAAGGGCTCATATAAGCAGTAAAATGGGGCTTAGATAGGGGAAAGTGACAGCTGTGTGACTTTTCACACAGCTGTGGGGTGTGAAGAGAGAGGGAGAGAGAGATAGAAAGACAGACCGAGAGAGGGAGAGCGAGGGAGCTATAGAGAGGAACAGGGGAAAGTGTCATCTTGTAACTAATAACGTAACTCTCTTTACACTTCACCTAGCAACAGAGTTGACTGGAAGACATTCAGTCGGATGTCAGTGTCTTTTCAGAGATCATGTTGTTCCACACTTAACGCACAGCTCTAACCACACAAACTGCTACTATTGTTACTTTTAACACAGCTGTTTCAAGTGTCCATTGGGTCTGTTCACATTGCATTTATATCATAACAAATATGACAGACATGCAAATATGGGCTGTTTGTCTCTCTCACCTCAGTCACGTCTCCACACCTCAACTTCCAAGAGAACAGAAACCCAGATTGATCCTGATTCATTCTGCCTTTTGTATCGTTACCACAAGCAAGCTGGCGTATGAGTCATGCTCTCCCTGCGTCACTCCTTCAACACACACACGCACACACACACACTCATTCAATCCCAGACATAGTTTGCATGAATGCAAATCTGCACCAAGGAAAGAGCATGCGCACAAACACACACACACAATCTTTTTAGGCATGGCTGGCAGATTAGAAGAAGGCTCGTCTGTGCACCTGCCATGTCACACTGTGTCACGGAAACTGTGTAAAAACAGGAAACCATCTATCTAGCTCTGGGGTCATGCCAAATCAACTCTCCATCCACCATCCATGTCAGAGAAATTAAGAATGTAACATGATACTGTATAGGGAAAAATACTGGTGCTTGGCATTCCTTGTCAGTAGAGAGCCCTCTGCCCATATTTACATTTAGCAGACACTCTTATCCAGAGCGACTTACAATAAGCACAGGGACATTCCCCCCGAGGCAAGTAGGGTGAAACGCCTTGCCCAAGGACACAACATCGTTTTGCAGAGCCGGGGAATCGAACCAACAACCTTCTGATTAATAGCCCGACTCCCTAACCGCTCAGCCATCTGACCTCATATGACCTATAGATGACACTAGGCTGACACAAACAAACTGACCTAGGTTGACCATTATCATACTAGAGGTGCAATAAATGTGTTAATCTTATCTGTCTTGAGTGAATCATGTGGTCAAGCCTAGGGTCAGAGAACTCTGTAAGTTTCCACGTCCACGCGCACTCTACCTCTGGGATCGATCATATTGACAGCTGATATGCAGGGGAGGGGACTTCTCACCAATAAATAGTCTTACCTGAAGACTGGGGAGCTAGACAAACTTTGTAGCACAATGGCGTGTGATGTTTTGTCTCCTTGCGGCCGCAAGCAATAAAGCTTTCTTAAATTTGTTCACCGACTGTGTGCAATGCTTGATAGATTAATATTTCTGACAATCCACCCCCTCCCTTACTCTGCTCTCTCTCCTTGTCCTCTTGCCCCCCCCCCCCCATGCAGGTCCCCCCCAGCTCTGTGTTGCCTTAATAGAATGAGACAAGGGGATAAAGTGCCAAACTGTCTGTTTGTCATGGTGTGCTAGTACCACACTCTCCTCTCTTCCCCCCGCAAAGGCTGACAAGAGGCCCTTGAATTGTTTAGGGCGTGCAATGTTACTGCTATCACTTTTTCTCTCTCCTTTGTCAGCCCCGTCGCACCCCCCACGCCATCGGGACGAGCTGCTCGATGTGATTGTGATTGTGACACGCGTCTACATCATGCTGACTTCAGGACTTCAGTAGACAGATGGAGAAATGGAGAACCTGAATTTCAGTGTGGTAGATTAGGCCTGATGTGAAAGAACAGGAAAAGCTCACAGCTGTCCTTGCGCCTACTAACACTTAATCTCCAACACTAAATCTCTACTAACACAACATCCTTACTAACAGTACATCTCTACTAAAACTACATCCTTAGTAACACTACATCTCTACTAACACTACATCTCTACTAACACTAAATCTCTACTAACACTACATCCTTACTAACACTACATCTCTACTAACACTACATCTCTACTAACACTACATCCTTAGTAACACTACATCTCTACTAACACTACATCTCTACTAACACTACATCCTTACTAACACTACATCTCTACTAACACTACATCCTTACTAACACTACATCTCTACTAACACTACATCCTTACTAACACTACATCTCTACTAACACTAAATCTATACTAACACTACATCTCTACTAACACTACATCCTTACTAACACTACATCTCTACTAACACTACATCCTTACTAACACTACATCTCTACTAACACTACATCTCTACTAACACTACCTCCTTACTAACACTACATCTCTACTAACACTACATCTCTACTAACACTACATCTCTACTAACACTACATCCTTAGTAACACTACATCTCTACTAACACTACCTCCTTACTAACACTACATTTCTACTAACACTACATCTCTACTAACACTACATCCTTACTAACACTACATCTCTACTAACACTACATCCTTACTAACACTACATCTCTACTAACACTACATCCTTACTAACACTACCTCCTTACTAACACTACACTACTACTACTGTATTAATTATCGAGAACCTCCTTGCCAGAACCCTGGTCTCACAGAGCCTCGGTGTATTTCACACAGGGCATACTGATTAAATAAACATATGAATTAAACATATCCTGGATGCTGTTTAAGGAATCAAAGCTACTTTAGTACTGATACTATTTTAGTATCAGTACATATCTACTAACTATACTGATACTATTTTAGTATCAGTACAACCATCAAGAAATGTAACAATAAAACTTGGATCATAGTCGTCACACAACATCTACAGCAACATATGACAGGAAAACATCAGTATGAGGCCTCCGTCTCACCTCAGCACCCAAAACTGGATGTTTGAAGCATGGTTACCCACTGGAAAGCCAAAACTGTAGTGAAAGAGTCATCTGTGGCACAGCCAGACATGGTCTCTGACAACAGGCCTTGTAACACAAACAGGAAATGACCGCTAATCCTTTTACTGTATGTGCTTGAGTGTCAACCCACCAGAAATTTGAAAAGAACCCACCACGTTGACGTCAGGGAAAATATAAAAGATGATGTTTTTAAGCATAATGTGTTTCTAAAATCTGAAAAGGAGGGAGAAGAGAGGAGGGATATGATGAAAGTGAGAGAAAAAAAGAAAGATGATAACAGAGGCAAAAACCAAGACTAACAGATCTTCAGATTACCCTTCAGACTAGCAGATCGACAGATTACCCTCCAGACTAACAGATCTTCAGATTACCCTTCAGACTAACAGATCTTCAGATTACCCTCCAGACTAACATATCTTCAGATTACCCTTCAGACTAACAGATCGACAGATTACCCTCCAGACTAACAGATCGACAGATTACCCTCCAGACTAACAGATCTTCAGATTACCCTTCAGACTAACAGATCGACAGATTACCCTCCAGACTAACAGATCTTCATTTTACCCTTCAGACTAACAGATCGACAGATTACCCTCCAGAGTAAAGTCACTGTTTCCTGTTTGGTCTGACACTTCCTCCTGCGCACATTCAGCACAGATACCCACACACACACGAATGCTCTCACATACACATCCGCTTGCCCATACGTATACAGGTTCATCTTGAGTTCCGGACCCCTTGATCCAAACACAGATGCATAATTTACTGGTAGAACACTGCACCTGCTCCTGTGTGTGTGTGTGTGTGTGTGTATGTGTGTGTGTGTGTGTGTGTGTGCGTGTGTGTGTGCGGGAACATGAGTGCATGTAAATGTTTGTGTTGACAAATAGCCGTTTGTGTGTGTGTGTGTGTCTGTGCATCCATGGGTAAGGACAGCTCTACATGAAGGTCTATTTTTACACGTGCGTCTGTGCGTGCTGACGTCACAACATACACCATTGCAAATGTGTGCTTAGATTCATACATGCGCCATGATGCTACGCATACACACTCAAGGCTTTCAACACAGAGATACAGACAGACACACACATACACACACACAAATGGTTATTGCCAGTTTAATCTGTTATTCTGGCAGCCGTGTATAAAACCAAACAGTAGGCAATTAGTGTAGGCTGGTAATTCATGTCAGCATCATTAGGCTGCCTGTGTGTGTGTGTGCTTGTGTGTGTGTGAGAGAGAGAGAGTAGGAATGGTAGTCAGTGGGAACAGGCTGTAATCCACAGTGCCTGGAGCTGAAGGGAAAGAGGGAGGCTATGCATGGGGGGGGGGGCTCTGTGGGGGGGCTCTGTGGGGGGGGGCTCTGTGTGGGGGGGGCTCTGTGGGAAGCCCCCTGTAGATCTGAGAGGAAGCAGCAGGAAGCAAGGCGACATCTTTAAAACATCGTTGTAGCATCTATCAGTTATGCTCAAATGACAGGGCCCCTGTGGGAGAGAGGAGAGGAGGAGAGGAGGAGAGGGGAGAAGAGAGGAGAGGGGAGAGGAGGAGGGGAGGAGAGGTGAGGTGAGGGGAAGAGAGGAGGAGAGAGGAGAGAGGAGAGGAGGTGGAGGAAAAGAAGAGAGAGTGAGGAGAACAAGGGGTCCTGTTGTGGTCTAACGAGGGTGCAGGGAGTGCACCAGTGGAGGCAGAGAGAGAGCGAGAGAGCAAAAGAGAGCGAGAGAGAGACAGAGAGAGAGAGAGGTGCAGACTGGGGCCCATGTCTGGGTGGTACAGTACTGTAGGGGATACTGTCTGGACTGGAGAGTGACCCAGATAAGGGCTCTGCATGGTAAACCAAGCCCCCCATGGACTCTGTCAACTCCTTCTGCACTGCAGTGCTTCTCTCTCTCACTGTCTCTCTCTCACTCTCTCTCTCTCTCTCTCACTCTCTCTCTCTCACTCTCTCACTCTCTCTCTCTCTCTCTCTCTCTCACTCCAGCCCTCCTTCTCCTTCATCCTCCTCTTCTCTCCATGTCCATTCTGATTGGTTCTCTTCCTCTCCTCTACCCCCCATCTTCCCATCTCTAATATCTGTCTCTAGCCCTTCTCTCCTTTTGACCCTCTCCCATACTGTCTTTCCCCTGATGTTGCCTCCCTTGTTTCTCACCTCTATTCTCCTGTGACTCCCCGATCTTCTCCATTTCCATTGATTGACTGTGTTTGTGTGTGTTTGTGTGTGTGTGTGTGGGGACTGTCAGAGAGCTTGGCTTGAGTCGTCTTCTCTCTCCTTTCTCATAACTACACACTCTGTTTATCTCTCTATCTCTTCTGATCTACCGTCATGTGTCTGTCTGTCTGTGTCACTACCTGTCCATGACTCTTCCATGGACATGGAATATTTAACAAGGGTACACAGTGAGACTGTATCCACTTACCATGGGACTGCAAAGTCTACGCGTCATTATGGAGGTGACTGGTGTCCCACCTACAACTCTGTATTGTATCTAATCAATCACGGTACCGCTGCTCCTATGGGAGTGACAGCTCATAGACATGTACAGACAGATGCAACAAAGTCACTATGGACTCTGGAGAAGATGCCGCAAGCAAGCACAGCTATTCATTCAGTGGTAAAAAGGACAAAGTACAATGCAGACACGGACACACACACGTACGACTTCAATCAGAACACTGACAAAAAGGAAGGAGAAATGAACAAAGGTGCCCTTGTCACCCTGACAACAAGGAAACAATTGTCTAAGCCTAAGAAGCTGATGTTTGCTTATAAAGGAATATGTGATGGACAGACACACTTTCACAAACACCGTTGCTACTTTCTAAGACACACACTCACATAAGGAAACTTTTGATCCTATTCGGAATGAGGTTGCCTGGTAGACCCGGCTGGCCTCAATGCTAATACAAGGCCCCGAGGCGGGGGCACGTGGAGGAGTGAGAGTCATTGGTCTGTTGTGGCAAATGGAATCAAAGGAATCAAATTGTAAAAGATTGTAATTCAACGGATTTAGTTTAATCCCCCATGAGTCTAGTAAACGCACTGAAAAACACAATCTACAGCCACCATAGCGAGACAAATATTGACAATCGGTAATAGAGAATATTAGTCCTCTCAATCCTAGTCAACATGACTTTTTATAGTGTATGTAAACGATGACACAACGTAAACATCCCAACCAGTGTGGTTTCGAGGCCCGGAAAGAAGCTATTTGGATGAAACAGCTTCTGGGCTTCAGCAAACCGCCTGCAGTCTCGGTTTACGACAAGCGGTCGTGATTCAGAAGGAGAATGAATGAAAACCCGTGTTCAATGTGCTAAGTCCTTGAGTTTATATCTACCGTTGGATATTACTGACGCTTCTAATCAGTGTGACTGAACGTGCCTTTTTCTCTGTGCTCCGACAATAACAAAGATTGCGTCACATAATCTGCTGTCCTGCTGATGCTCAATTGCTGGCTGTTGTATGTGCAGCCGCTTTTGGCCGCATCCCTTTGTCACAAAGACCTACAGTATATAAATATAAACGGAATCTATGTTAGAATATAAGGGGTATTTTGTATTATTTTGAACACAGAGGTTTAAGGTCTGTATCTTAGCACAGTGATACTTGTAGGCTACTTGTGGGAAGCATTGAGCTGGTGTACGACAGAAGCATCCTCCTGCTGCTGAACAAAAACATGTCTACGCAGCTTCACTATCTGATAAATTCATTCAGGATTTAAAAAAATTCACACTTACATTACGAGTGTTTCAAGATTCCATTTTCCTCGTCAAAATGCTGTGTGCGGCTCTTTTCATTAGGATGCGCATCTTGACCAGGTCTTCGACTCGTCCGTGTCTGCAGTGATGAGAATGACTCGCCCTACCCCGCTCTTCACCACGCTCGGAGTGACATATGCTGACGTAATATCTCTTTGACAAGGCCCGCCCCTTTTCTATCCAAGGAGCGCGCTCTCTCTGGTCTGCAGCCAGGTCTGTCACGCGCCGATTAATTGATGAGGGGATGATGTGACAGATCAATTATCACTGGCCGTTAACAGCTGGACCTGGAAACAAGAGGTCACATATTTTGATCGCTATCGTCAAAATACTTAACCGCCCGGTTACATTGATTGATCGATTAAACACCACACCGGTCCTTTGAACAGCAAGCTTTCCGTTGTTTTAACTGGTAGTGTTCGTGCTTAAAATGTCGAAGGTGGAATGTTTGATCCCAACTGCGGCCAAGAGTAGCATAACATTGTGCGCAAATCATCAAATTCTTCTTACTGTGTATTGATGGGACTATGATTAACCACAGTAGGTTTCAGGCATCTGGCACTTGCCTGGTCAAAGTTAGCAGGGGGTGCATTTCGTGGCAAGGCCCAACACAGCCCTGCCCTGAAATAAACCCCCCATGTAATTTCTGTTCCGTATGTGGAATCTGAGATGTGGAAGGTGGAGTTTTCGATCCCAGGTGCCGGCGAATGTCATCAAGATTAACATTTTTGGGTCTGCCTTGGAACAAGAGGTCACATTTTGATGGGTGTCATCAGGTAGATTTTGTTTTTCAAACGGTTGAAAAAATATTTTCTAACAGTTTTTAATTTTTTTTGAAAGAAAGTTTTAAAAACTGTTTCAAAAGGTTAAAAAATATTTTCGAAAAAAGTTTTGAAACTTTTCCTTATAAACTTTTTCACAGTTGGACCTGATAGCTGTAGAAAATGTGACCTCCCTGATACATGGCTGAAAATGTCTGACCCACCAACCAAAACATTTCAGGTGATTTATCTGTCCTTGCCAAGGCCGTAGCCATGGAGTCAACATTGGGGGGGACGAATTATTTTTTTGAATTATAATTTCGGACAGCGTGCGTGGTCGTAGCGTAGAACATTTATATCAATATATTGAGGGGGGGGGGGGGGGGGGACATTTTGACCAGATTTAAATATTGTATTATGTATTATGATTACGGCCTTGGTCCTTGCCATGTATAACCTGAAGAAGATCCCCCATCTGGTTAAGATCTGGACCTGAAAACATATTTTGATAGCTCCTGCAGGTTGAAAACATATTTTAGAAAGGCTGAAAAAATTCTGCCGTTGTCAGAATATGTGAGCTGTTACATGGCTGAAAATGTCTGACACACCATCTCAGGTGACTCATCTGTCCTTGCCATGTAGTACGTATAAAGGCCTATAGTTTTTGTGACTAATAGAAGTTTGCGCACAACATTCATGCTCGTTTCTCTTACCACACATTGTAAGGGAGACTACCGCCCCCATGTGGCAGCAATAGAAAGATGCACGATACCAAAAGACACGGAAATCACAGAGAAATCAATTACAGAGGTAGTGTCCCCTCAGAAGTCCCCTCATTTAAAATCCGATTAGTGATACACAAATGGAGCACATACGGCGATTGATTTGAACAATTTGTGTTTCAAACATGAGTATATGTGCAATTAATACAGTTCCCTACTGTTTCATGATTTCAAGTATGATAGCCTATGTTAACCGTAGCCAGTAGGTTGGTTTGCCGAAAGCAAGATAATTGCTGCTGCTTTTATCGAAAAATAAGCAGATACAAATATTTGATTTCCCCTTGGTCTAGTCCAATCAGAGCGGTGCAAAGCCGCGCCCTGGCCCTATCGGAATGGGCGTACAGGCGCTGCAGGTGGCAGGTAGAAACCAAAATAGGTGAGGAAGCTGTCATCCCCACTGTTGGGCTGAAACTCACTGTAGGAACGATTTCTGTCAAACAACAGAATGGTTTGAGTTTTTTTTATTACACCGTGTTTTTATTTATTGAGTAGAATACTTGTGAATGAGATTCAGTAAGTTATAATGCGAAATGGGATCAGAGCATCGTTGGATGGAGTAGCTTAATTGATTATTTCCACGAAGGACAGTTTCACCTCACTTTTTTTTGTTCATTCAGATATTAAAACAACTTTAAATTGTGTTATACCACAATGGAATGTTTCGGAAAGGTTAAACGGAAGACGGTTGTACTTTTCCTTGGAGTAGTTATCGTGAGTTTGCTGCCAGGCTGGTGCAATGGAGAAATTCCACCGAAACCGGTCAGTGGCGTTACCGGTGGAGTTACTGTTCTACCTCCGGTCAAACCAGACAGCGGGCCTCAATCTTTCCCCGATGATGAGAAATCAAATCTCCCGGTGTTCTCGATGAACTACGCTCGAGTACAGCTACCGTTTGAGATCACGTTGTGGGTGCTCCTCGCTTCATTCGCCAAGATTGGTGAGCAGAGAAAACACCTGTGTGCAAACACACACCACTTACACAAAATAAAAATATGACTACAATTTCTGCTTATTGTCACTGTGAAAAAGTGTGCCATTTCATATGTGCATAAATTCTACTACAGAGCCATCTGTGTTGATCCAGTGGTCAAAACATGCAGAGCTTTCCAGATCATCTCATAGCCTGTCTTTTGTCTCCGTCTCTCCACCTCTATTCTTTTCACTGTTCTTGTTTCCCACTCTCTCTCTCCCTCTTTCCTTCTCCCCCTCACTCTCTCCCCCTCTCTCTGTCACTCTCCCTCTTTCTCCCTCTCTCTCTCTCTCTCTCTCTCTCTCTCTCTCTCTCTCTCTCTCTCTCTCTCTCTCTCTCTCTCTCTCTCTCTCTCTCTCTCTCTCTCTCTCTCTCTCTCTCTCTCTCTCTCTCTCTCTCTCTCTCCCTCTCTCCCTCTCTCTCTCTCTCTCCACAGCTTTCCATGTGTACCATAAGATCACCGTGTGGATCCCAGAGTCGTGCCTCCTGATCAGCATCGGTCTGATCGTGGGCGCCATCATGCACTCGGTCCACGAGGTGCCTCCCGCCGTGCTCAGCTCTGACGTCTTCTTCCTCTTCATGCTGCCTCCCATCGTGCTGGACTCTGGGTACTTCATGCCCACCAGGCCCTTCTTTGAGAACGTTGGCACGGTACGCCCACAGCTCACAGGCAAGGCTGATGGCCTTTAGCTATTAGTCACTTACATGACTTACATTTAGCTTTGTCGCGTGTGTGGGGGGGTTATTTGTACACAACCCACAGATTTGTGTCATCATAACTAATATACTACTAATAATAAGACTTTATTTATATAGTACATTTCATACAAGAATTGCATGTCAAAGTGCTTTACATAAAATCAATAAAAACAATATTATAAGTACTAATAAAAGTAATAAAACCCTTCTGATCCTAACTGTGTTGAGGATTACAGTAGCATTCACCCATGTTCCATCTCGTTTCTTCATCTCTGCGTCATGGCGACAGGGCTGTGTGGTACCATTCAGTTGTGATTGAGGAAGTTGCTGTTGTTGTTGTGCAGGTTCTGTGGTTCGCCGTGGTGGGAACCCTGTGGAACAGCATCGGGATCGGCATGTCTCTGTTTGCCGTGTGTCAGATCGAGGCGTTCGGCGTCCAGGACATCAACCTTCAGGAGAACCTGCTGTTCGCCTCCATCATCTCCGCCGTGGACCCCGTGGCGGTGCTCAGTGTGTACGAGGACATCTCCGTCAACGAACAGCTCTACATTGTGGTGTTCGGGGAGTGTCTGTTCAACGATGCTGTCACTGTTGTGAGTGTGTGTGTGTGTGTGTGTTTGAGAGAGAGAAGGAAAGGGAGATGTTCACAGCGTCTGTTTGTGTTTGAGAACACTTGGAAGCGGATGTGTGAAAGTTTGTGTTTGTATGTGTGTGACCCCGGCACTAAACATGCCATGTGTGTGTGTGTGTGTCAAAAAGGAAGGTGGGCTTGTAGCTGCACGTCGGTGGAGTGTGTGGAATCCGCATTCTCCAGAACTGGTTTTTGCTACAATTCCAAAACATTAGCAGGGTCACACAAAAGCACCTCAGAACCAAACCTTCTGATGTTTGCAGTAAACATGTTGCTGTGTAACATCTCCAAAATGGTCGTCTTGTTGACTGAGTGGGGCCTTTGTCGCTGTCTAACACCACACCTCTCGATCTGGTTTTGCTTTCTGTGGGAAGCTCAAGTTTCACTGAGAGCCCAGTGGAATCTCACCATGCTATCTGCCTTCAAAAACACAGCTCTTTTTTGGTACAGTCATGTATAATATGACTTAGCACATCATTAACCTGATTGTTTAAATACATGTGTATATACTTTTAAAGGAAATATTATTTGAGTGAAGTGAGAATGTGTGTACTGTATGCCTATAGGAATGTGTGTGTTTGCTTAGATGTAACCAAACCGGTTTGTCTCTTCGGCTGTTTGAGTGGGTGGAGTTGGAACACATAATTGTCTGGATAAAGGCTCCCGTTTTCTGTGGCAATGAGCTAACCAAAAACTAAAAGTGTTGATTCCTAGAATAGAGGAGCTGGGGCTGCAGACTGTTGTACCCGGAAAAGTTGGCAGGCTTCTGAAACTGTTATACTAGGAACAGCGGGGAAAAAGGGAACTATTGACTTAAAAAAACGAGTTTCCTTTAATAAGGAGGACAGGCCAGCATCTGAAAGAGTCTCCTCCTCATTTCACAAATCAGGAAAACCAGCCAGTTAACATAAACAAAGACACAGTTTTGAATGTTTCTTTCCTCTATTATAAAAACCATTATTGTATTATTCAGTGGTTTGATTATGTCTCTTCACCAGATCAAACTCAGAAGTTCAGAGTCTCACCTGAGCCGTCTCTCAGAGTGTGCCTCTTCCCTTCTCACGCTCCCCGGCCCACGGTGTCCTCGCTGTGGGAGGGGGGGACGGGGGAAGGGGGGGAGGGGGGGAGGGGGGCCCCTTTGTTTTCCTGACAGTATCTGAGAGCTACTGTAATAGAATCTGAGAGGGAAGCACAGACACTGGGGACTGGGAGAGGCTGGGCGTGGTCTCTGCTGGGAGCACACACGGGTACACCTGATGTCTGGACATGGTTCAAGCACTACAAGGGGCCTCATACACTTCCATGGTGTTCCGTGAGGAGGAACTGGAAGAGTGTGTGTGTACAGCTTCCTCCTTTTAATTTATGTTTGAAATCTTAGTGACTCACTGACCTGTATTGAACAAGGATTGATACAGACAGACAAGCATGCTATTGTATGACTATGAGCTGATCCGGCTTGTCCAGTTGACCGGGTTCTGATCAAGGGTGTTTGTGGTCCAGGGTCTGGGAAAATGTGTATTTGGGCCAGGGTTAAGGTGAATGTGTTTGTCGGCCAGGATTAAGGTGAAGCTTGCCAAGTGCTGTGTGGTATCACATAATCAACAGAGCAGTTCAAACACAGCCTGGGTGTGATTTACTAGCATGGCTGAGAGTTCAGAAGTTATGACCTTCACCCCTGAATTCTCTACCTCCCTCTCTCCCTCCTCACCTCCCTCCTCTCCTCCCTCTCTCCCTCCTCGCCTCCCTCTCTCCCTCCTCACCTCCCTCCTCTCCTCCCTCTCTCCCTCCTCGCCTCCCTCTCTCCCTCCTCTCCTCCCTCTCTCCCTCCTCTCCTCCCTCTCTCCCTCCTCTCCTCTCTCCCTCCTCTCCAGGTGCTGTACAACATGTTCAGCTTCGTAGCGGATATGCCGGTGGTGGAGCCGGTGGACGTGTTCCTGGGCGTAGCGCGGTTCTTCGTGGTGGGCCTGGGCGGCCTGGGCTTCGGCGTGCTGTTCGGCTTCGTGGCGGCCTTCACTACGCGCTTCACCGGCAACGTCAGGGAGATCGAGCCCCTCTTCATCTTCATGTACAGCTACCTGGCCTACCTGGTGGCTGAAATGTTCTCCATCTCCAGCATCATGGCGTGAGTCCGGCTGTGCGTGTGTGCGTGTGTGTGAGTGTGTGTGCATGCGTGTGAGTGTGTGTGCGTCTGTTCGTGCGTGTGAGTGTGTGTGAGTGCGTGAACGCTTGTCTGTCCCTGTACATGTGTAAGCGTGTGTTTGTGCGTGCATGGATTGCATGTGTGCGTTTGTGTGTTTGCGTGTAATGGCCCTCAGCGCCCGTCCTAAGTGTGTCTCCCCTGCGTGTGCCACCCCCCCAGCATTGTGACCTGTGCCCTCACCATGAAGTACTACGTGGAGGAGAACGTCTCCCAGCGCTCCACCACCACCATCCGCACCGTGGTCAAGCTGCTGGGCACCGTGTCCGAGACGCTCATCTTCTTCTTCCTGGGAGTGGTCACCATCACCACGGAGCACGAGTGGAACTGGGGCTACATCCTGTTCACCCTGCTGTTCGCCATACTCTGGAGGGGCCTGGGTGAGAGGGGGGGGGGGGTCGTGTTTATCTATACCTGTCTATGCTATCCTCACATCGTAAACTAAGAAAGCTTTTACCTAGATTCTTCATTTAGGGGGTTAGGGGTCAAATTAAGGTTAGGGTTAGAATGACATTTAGGGTTAGGGAAAACACGATTTTGAATGGGAGTGAATTCTGGGTTCTGACTAAGATGGGTAAACAAACCCGTGTGTAAACCATGTCAAACATCCAGCAGATTTTTCAATCTTTCCTCTCGTTGACCTCTGACCTCTGTTTGTCCCAGGTGTTCTGGTGCTGACCCAGATCATTAACCCCTTCCGCACCATCCCCTTCAACTTCAAGGACCAGTTTGGCCTGGCCTACGGAGGCCTGAGGGGGGCCATCTCCTTCGCCCTGGTCTTCACCCTGCCGGACAACATCGGACGCCGGCAGCTCTTCATCACCGCTACCATCGCAGTCATCCTTTTCACCGTCTTCATCCAGGTAGAGGAGGGGGAGGGGGAGGTGGAGGTTAAGCAGGAGAGAGGCAAGCACTTCTGTTCCCCGTCCAGTGTTTACAAAACATCCTGTTTTTTACAGGAGTTATTTCTCATCCCTCCAACCACGAGTTATAGACATGCACACAACATGAGCTAGTTCTTGAGTAGGATGTGTTGATTATGGGGGCAGTATGGAGGCAGTATGGAGGCAGGGCAGAGCTGTGCGATCACACTGACTCATCTGCTGCTTCCCTCCAGGGTATGAGCATACGGCCTCTGATCGAGCTCCTCAACGTACGCAGAACCAACCGGAACCTGGACACCATCAACGTAGAGGTCCATGCCAGAGTGGGTCTCTCTCTGTCTGCCTGTCTGTCTGTCTGTCATTCTGTCTGTCATTCTGTCTGTCATTCTGTCTGCCTGTCTGTCTGCCTGTCCCTGTCCCTGTCCCTGTCTGTCTGTCTGTCTGTCTGTCTGTCTGCCTGTCTCTGTCTGTCTGTCTGTCTGTCTGCCTGTTTGTCCTTCTGTCCTGACATGCCTTACCTCATGATCTTTCTCTCCTCTGCTTCTCCTCCCTCTTCTTTCTCCTCGTCCCTCCACCTCCCCCAGCTCATGGAGCACACCATCGCTGGCATCGAGGACCTCTGTGGCCAGTGGGGACACTTCTACTGGAAGGATAAGTAAGGAGGGTTGTGAACAGCAGTCTAAACTAGCTCCCTGTCCCTTTGACTCCTCCTACACCCGCTGGGAGCGTTTCTTACAGTCTGCTTGAGTAGGGTAGGATCAGGTGGTGGAGAGAAATCAAGGGGAAAGTAACATGAAACCTCTCCTGTACTGTGATTCAGGGGCCTTTAAAAGCAATGGATCAATTGAATATCCATGTAATAATATTGTAGGAAATTAATTCACATTTGATTGGTTTAGCAGACATTTCTCCTGTGAGTGTAACCATGCTGCCTTTCTCCGGGCAGGTTCATGAAGTTCAACAACTTGGTTCTGAGGAGGATCCTGATCAGGGACGACAGGGCTGAGTCCAGCATCGTGGCGCTGTACAAGAAGCTGGAGCTGCAGAACGCCATGGAGATCCTGGACTCTGTGTCTGAAGCCAACATCTCACTCACCAACCTGAGGTACGGGACCCTCGCGCCCTCCATCTTTATATCTCCTTTTTTTCACCCTCCCTCCCTCCCTCCCTCCCTCCCTCCCTCCCTCCCTCCCTCCCTCCCTCCTCCCTCCCTCCCTCCCTCCCTCCCTCCCTCCCTCCCTCCCTCCCTCCCTCCCTCCCTCTCAGCCCCCCTCCCCCAAGTGTCACTGACCCGCCTGTCGTGTTTGTGTCTTCCAGTGAAAAGAAGACCTTCCTCAAATCCAAGCAGAAGTTCCTGGCGGGTGACCTGAGGAACATGCACGACATCCTGTCCAAAAACATGTACAAGATCCGCCAGAGGGTGAGAATCTCACGGCTCAGCTGCAGGGAACACGTGACCAGATTCTGATTTCAGTTTTATCATACTGTGGGTGGGGTAGATTGGATGAAGTCTGGCCGCACCCTTCTTTATAAGTAAAGAACATATTCCACACCTCACATGCTCAGTTGTTAAAAAAAGTTCCACCCACATTTAAATAAGGGACCAACACCTCTTTTCACAGATAATCTGTTTATTCGTTATGTTGATTTCGCCTCCGCTTGTAGACACACACACAATTAAATATGACAACTGTTGTCTAAGGCCTCCAGACACGAAACCAAACCTCAGGGATCTGAAGCAATCGGACGGCCATGTATAGTCACTTTTTTCCTGACACTTTGCTGGAGGAGAACCTGTAGACATGAAGGTCCTGACTGTCACCTGCTGCTTTGCATCGCTCCACAGGCTGACTGTGGTCACCAGTACTTTTCCATAGGTGACATCACCCCTCAGGAGCGTGGACTGAAAGCGGCGGCCGCATGCATGCATGGGGGGTGTTAGTGTGTGTGCATGCATGCATGGAGGGTAGACTTTTGGTTAATTGTGTAATGTCACTTGCTTGGTTACACTATCCCATCTTGCTTCTCTTTCCTTCCACTCTCTCTCTCTCTTTCTCTCTCTCTCTCTCTCTCTCTCTCTCTCTCTCTCTCTCTCTCTCTCTCTCTCTCTCTCTCCCCACCTACCTCCTTCTTCTCTCTTACTCACTCTACCTTCCTCTTTCTCTCTCTCTCTACTTCCCTCTCTCTGTCTACCCTCCTTTCTCAGTTTCTCTCTACCTCTTTTTCTGTGTCATTGTCATTGAAAAGCGAAACCCCCATAACAGGTCTGACCGCATTCAGTCAGAGAAGACCGATACATCTGAGGAAAGGATCAGTGTGTTTTTTAAATTTGACTAAGAATGTGACAGATGTGCACATGACCTCAGGTTCATCTAGATGGGACATGTTGTATCTGTACTTCATCTGCAGGGCCTTAGAACTTACGGTGGCCTGTTAAGCCCAAACTGAACCAGAGCCTCTCAGTTTAAGACAGAGTTCAGTGGCAACGTTGTAAAATATACAACATTATGATGTATGATAATGATAAAATAGGTCTGGTGAAATCAGTGATGTGGCAGTGGAACAGGTCTGTGAGGAAACTGCTGTTTAGGTCTTGCTGCTTTCTGTGTTCATCCCCTGACCAGAATCTGCTGCCCTCTGGTGGTCTGGAGTGGGGGAACATGATGTTCTGGAACGTTCAGTCATGCTGTCTGTGACTTAACCACCACAAACCTGAAATGTTCCTGTAACCCACACACTTGTCCTTGTATGCAGTCCAAATGGGTTAGGGTTAGAAGAATGAATAACAAATGTATCAAATTACAGTTTTATGTGTTGTTTCTTATCTGTAACTGTGTGCGTTTCGGTCTCTTATCTTTGCAAAGTCTGTGTGTTATGAGTAATGATGTGTGTGTGTGTGTGTGTTGTTATGCACTGTGTGTAACGTAAGCCCGGTGTGTGTGCCTCAGACGATGGCGTACACCAACAAGCACGAGCTGCCCAACGAGAACAGGACCAAGGAGATCCTGATCAGACGACACGCCAGCATCAGACGCAGCCTGCGACCCGGAAGCTTCCAGGACCAGGTACAGGGGAGAGGGAGAGGAGGGGAGGGGGAGGGGGAGGGGAGGGGGAGGAGGGGATGAGGGGAGGGGATGAGGGGAGGGGGATGAGGGGATGAGGGGAGATGAGGGGAGGGGAGGAGGAGAGGGGGAAGAGGGAGGCAGGAGAGGAGGGAGGGGGAGGAGGGGAGGGGGGGGGGGAGGAGGGGAGGGGGGGGGGGAGAGGAGGGAAGGGGGAGGAGGTTTGTAAGGGGTGATGTGACAGGCTAGTTGGTGGAGGACAGGGGATGAGCAGGAATAGATAGCCACTATATTTACTGTCCCCTCTATATTAGCCAGCATGGTACTATTCTTAGTACAGTAGTAACGTCTGTTCCAACTGGGGTCTGTCTGGGCATGTACTACCTGATTCAGTTACACTAGTATGCCTGTAATGATTCAGCTTTCTCCAAAAACCTTGTCTTGTTCCCATTCGCTCTCTCTCTCTCTTTCTCCCTCCCAGACTATACCCAAGTCCCAGAAGTACTTCTCTCTGCCTGCTGGGAAGAATCTGGACTCCAATTCCCTCGTAAGAGGATGAGTCATGCAAGTGAGTGTGGCAGCCAGAGTGTAGATCAGACACTTCCTGATCTGTCAAGGTTGAGAGATTTCAAGGAGGGCAGAGCACAGAAGTTTTTTTTCCATTCAATTCCAATTCAAATCATTTCTTCCCCATTGTTCCTTCCTTCTGTCTCTACTCCTCCCTTCTCTCTCTCTCTCTCTCTCTCTCTCTCTCTCTCTCTCTCTCTCTCTCTCTCCCTCCTCTCTCTCTCTCTCTCTCTCTCTCTCTCTCTTTCTCTCCCTCCTCTCTCTCTCTCTCCCTCCTCTCTCTCTCTCTCCCTCCTCTCTCTCTCTCTCTCCCTCTCTCCAGGTGATGAGGACACCAAGTCGAGGTGGCCTACCCTCCAGCCCGCTCCAGGCGGGCCCAGCAGCGAGCGTCCCGGGTCTTGATGCCTCTCCGCAGGCTAGACACCCTGGTGGAGAGGCCCTCTCTGGACGTGGTGGACGAGAGGGGGCCGCGGGGGCACGCCGTGTCCCGGGTCGCTTCGTCCTCCTCGGACTCCCGCGTCCCCGCCCCTCAGCGCCACTTCGACCCCTCCCCGGATCGCCCCGGCAACGGTGCCCATGGTAGCGACAATGTGTTTGATCCTCAGGAGGAGGGGGTGGAGCCTCAGGCCACGCCCCCCTCTTGGGCCGCTGAGCCTCGAGACGGGTCAGGCGGAACGCGGAACCCCCTTCTTAAGAGACCCCAGTGGAACCCTCGGAAGAGCCCCTGAGAACCCTGTTTGAACTTGGAGAGCTCTCCTAGCAGCAGGCCTGCTCTGACCGGACCCCCCGCTCAGCCCAGGGTTCTAGAACCTCAGAACTGTGGAACACCTGTCTGCGCGCTTGTACTGTGTGTACATACATCACGTTTCTTAGTTTATTTTTTTAAATATACAATGTGGTCAAGGAGTTGGAAGTATGTGTGTGTCTGTGATATGTCGGGATTGACAGAGTTGTGAAAAGGGTGTGTCCGTTACACATCTCCACTACACACCTCAACACTACACCACCTCAACACTACACCACCTCAACACTACACAACCTCAACACAGGGCTGAATATATTACATCACGCCTTGGTTGTGTAACCCAACATTGTAAATCTGATCTGAATATGCCCTCAATTTGATATCTGTGGGGGGGGGGGGGGGGTTTAGTACCATATAGATATAATGGTGCAGGCTTTGACAGTTGGCGTTTAGTAGCACTTTGCAGGTTATTGTTTTCTATAGTGAAAAATGAGGTTGGCAAGGGACAATATGGATTATTTTATTATCTCCCACAGGAGGACTCAGTCCAACAGAAGTGCTTTATTCCATTCAGTGGTATTAGAAAAACTCCAACTCTTAGCTGGAAATAAAAAACCTTAAATATGTAAGTAACAAATAATACAATTTGTATATGCCCATTTTCTTCTTAAAGTAATAAATGAATGAAACTAAATCTGGTAATTCTGTATATATAGTCGGTTTACAGATTACAGCAGGGGAGTAGGTTTCATTATACTTTTGGAAAACGGCAAATCTTTCCCCCCCACCATTAAGAAAATTAATAATATGTTGCCGCATCTCTATTTAAAAAACCTGTTCCAGCCACATCTGAAAACAAACCTACTTCCCTGTATTACAGCTCAAATAGCCAAATAACAGGTCACCATAATAAGGTCTACATGGGATGTTAACATCTATAAAAGTAAGAAAACAAACTTAATGTAAACGTAGCCCAGAGCAACAAGGACCGGGGGCGGAGCCTCCAGCACAGTATGAACATGTGACCCAGAGAGACGAGGGTCGAGGTCGAGGCAGAGAATGCTCTCAGATCGGTTTCTCTTCCAGCCTCTTCTTTGTTTACACCAGAACTGACAGGATTCGACCTGATCCTGGACCAGTTCCTATTCTGAGGCTACAGCAGAAAGCTCTCCTCTCCCATCTTAAAGGGGCTGAGAGCCGACAAGTGGATGAAGTGCATTTTTGGGGAATCATAGTACCTGGTGTGTAGACTACAGTTTGTCTATAGTGGTTAAGGAAGTTAAAGATCACTGTACATCCTAAGACATCATTTGGTCTTAAACATGATTGTCTCTGACAAGAGACATAAAGCGAATATTCTCATTGAATATTCCTACGTGAACATGACCATATTAGGTCATTATAGATTTCCACCCTCTCTGACGGAGGGCTGCAGGGCAGGCCTGGGTGTTCTAAGGTTGCCAGGGTAACGCAACACGTGTGTGTGTGTGCGTGTCTGAGACAACCTCCCTGATTGATCTGCCGTGCTGGTAGACAGCACTCTTATTGTGACATCATCACATCAACGTAACAGAAGGGGCACGCCCCCCTTTTTACACTCACAAAACAACAAACAACCAAGACGACAGCCCCTCACACTCAAACGACCAATCAACAACCCCAGAGTCTGTCTTCAGTGGTCCAACCAGACTCCTCCCGCCTGTATGAGTGATGGTTTTGCATCGATACGCCATCCTTTCATCCGCTCTCGTTCCGTCTTTCTCTCCCTTCCCCTCCGTCGTCTCAGAGCTTGGCCTCCTTGTCCCTCCCCTTGCCGTCCCACTTGGGAATCCTGACCAATAGCAGGGCCACGGCGGCCAGCGCTAGCCCCACCCCCAGGCTGGGCGGGCCCGCAGGGGCTGAACTCCTGAGCCAATCCGGAGAGCAGCGGCGCCAGGACGCGCCCCACCGCCGTCACCGACTGCCCCGCCCCGATCAGCGTGCCGCTGGCGTGGGTCCCGCCCCTCCGCAGCTCCAGGTCGGTGATGCAGGTGCGCCCGATGGTGGTGGAGATGGCGAAGAAGGTGGAGCTGAGCACCACGCTCCACACGCTGGCGGCAGAGGCGTACAGCAGGATGAGGCAGCAGGTGAGCACGGTGGAGTGGAGGAGAAGGGCAGACATGTTGTTGCCGTACAGCTGGGTGACCGGGCCCACCAGGCACCCGACCAGGGCCCCCAGGGTGCTGCTGTAGCTGATGAGGTAACCCGTGACCTT
>NC_090051.1:20399146-20429589 GCF_038355195.1 Osmerus mordax | reverse complement strand
CCTTGAATAAACCTTGTTTTGTGCATCGGCTTAAGCAGGGAGAGTAAATTCAAAGCTAAATATTTTAAGGGATGTGTAACTTTAAAACTACCCTACAGTGTCTTTACTTTTTTTCCAGCAGTGGGAAATTTGCGATGTGCCAAAGCGCTTTCCGATCGGTTGTGAAATATTAGCAATAGTTTGGGGGATTTTGAAAGGAAGTGCTGACCAAACTGCACCGTGTCCACAATCATGTATGACTGCTAATCATGTATCCATAAATAGTTTTGAACAACGTGAATTCTCCTGTCAGGAGTGAAGATGAGGAGACTCCATCGCTACAGAGAAGGCCTGGCCTCCATCAGAGCGGAGGAGAATGACAGCCTGTCCAGCTCCGAGGTCACACCACGCGGCCCTGATGGTGTGTGGGATCAGGTGACCCAGAGGGATCAGGTGACCCAGAGGGATCAGGTGACCCAGAGCTGAGGAATCCCACAGCCCTCTCAACTAGCCAACCCAGGCGCCTCCACTTTGGATCGTACGGCACTTCTGAGATATGAATGACCACACACACACACACACACAAACACCCACACACACCCACACCCACACACACACACACACTCACACTCACACACACACACACACACACACACACACTCACACACACTGCAGCATGATGATATAATGAAATCATGGCCAAAATTGAATTAGCTGTATTCTGGCCTGTGGGGATTGCCATAGAGACCAGGCTGTTCCCCCGGTCCCTCCTTGCCATGTCTGAGCCCTGCCACCACAAACAGCTCCTTATTTCTTTAATTTGTCGCATGACCCCTGAGATTTAAAACCAATTTCTTGAGACGAGGGGGGAGGGGGGGGACGGGGACCCATGCAGAGCTCTGAGAATCTGTCTCTTCAGATGGACGTACAGTACAGGGGCTTGTTATGGGAGACAGAGTAGGGGGAACAGGTTACTGTTAATGCGCTGGTAATGATGAAGGCATGACGATGCATCACTCTCGCTTGCTGGGGGGGAAACCACATCGCCATGGAGATCCGATAACTCAAGCCAGCAGTCAACGAGAAGCTTAAAGGTAGATGTAGGTGTGTTGGTGTGAGTGTGTGTATGAGTGTGTGTGCATATGAGAGTGTCACAACTCAGCTGTACAGTCCCAGATGGCCCAGACACCCATCCGAACCCCTCTCCCTAGAAGGAGCCGTGTGACTCGGCGCCGCCCTGCAGGTTGAATGTGGACACTGCAAGGCCCACAGCGAGGGAGAGCATGGGGAGAACGTACAGTGATACTTACCACTACAGTGCTCGAGAACAGCTGTAGGATCCCATATGTGGAGCCTGGAAGACCAACCACAACAAACTGTTTTCAGTCACTTACAAACTAGCTGTCTTGACTCATAGTCAATGCTGTGTCAATAACCATTAGCTAAGTAATTGGGGTGCACTTGATTTACGTCACCTAGTAATGACCAGGTCCTATCAAGGCATTATTACTGAGGCCCTTTATGGCTGACTTGTAAACACCCACCTACGAGCCCAGCCACGGTGGGGCTGGCCCCCAGAGCCTTCACATGGTGGCTGAGGAGAGGAATGATCATGCTCACACCAAACAGGTCCTGGAGGGAGGAGAGACAGAGAGAGAGAGATAGAGAGACAGAGAGACAGAGAGACAGAGAGAGAGACAGACAGAGAGAGAGATAGAGAGACAGAGAGAGAGACAGAGAGAGATAGAGAGACAGAGAGACAGAGAGACAGACAGAGAGAGATAGAGAGAGACAGACAGAGAGAGAGACAGAGAGAGAGACAGAGAGAGATAGAGAGAGAGACAGAGAGAGAGAGACAGAGAGACAGACAGAGAGAGAGAGAGAGACAGAGAGAGACAGAGAGAGACAGAGAGAGACAGAGAACAGGAAAGTTCAGATGGATGACTTTCTATTCATTTACAAAGTGTTCAGTCAGTTCACGTCTGTCTGCAGGCTGTTCTCACGTGTACTGTATACAGACAGAGAGGGCCTGGCATCACCAGACACACAGAGGCATGTACAGTACCCAGACAGGGGAGGCAGGCCAGTGACTAGCATGCGGAGACAACCTGACCCTCTGAAGGCAGCTCAGCACCTTATTTATCATATCACTGACATGATGTAGTGAGCAGCTATCATCGCTGACATACACAGGAAACACACAGGAACACAGTTATCAATAGGAACATTGGAGTGAATGTGTTTGCACATCATGAAGATGCAGATTCCAGTTCTGTTCATATTTTCAGGGAATGAGAAAAGAGGTCAGGACTGCTGTGTTTGTCAGGGTGTTGCTTGTTGTGTGGTTCTGGAGAGCTCTCTCTCTCTCTCAGCTTGTTTCTCTACTTGTGTAAGACAGCAGAGTCTTGCCAGAGCCTTGATTGAAGTCACACTGTAACTCCTCCAGTGTCACGGCACTACCCATTAAACTAACAGGTTAATTCTCAGTTAAACTCAACCGCAGCAGCGCATAAACATGTGCCGTGTGCGTTTGTCAAAATGAGATTTCACAAATGAGTTGAGCTTTCAGGTGAGAATGCAGTTGTGAGAATCAGAGTGATGGGATTCTCTGCAACTCTCATGTCCCCTGTCTGATGGAGAGATACCTGAGGTAGACGTCAGACCATTTTAACTGTAGCCTAAGCATTTATAGCGCATCAGCTATACACCTACCTGAAACACCAGTAATGGTAACTTAAATTATTAGATTATTATTTTTAACCCTAACCCTAACATTTTAAATGGTTATATAACCAGGCAAATAATGTATATAATATACTATGTGGTATGTTTCATGAAATAACAGTTCGGCGAGTTGCAGGTGGCAACTGTTTATTTCGACTCAACACCACATAATTCCAAGGACTACCCGACTTAGGACACGTTTTTCTGACAGCACTGCAATTGTGCTTCCGTCAACGTGCTGTCATCTGTCCGAGTAAAAACCTACTTTACAGTCTAATGTAGCCTAAATTATTGCCTACCATTCAAATGTCATACAATGCTAATTGTACCAGCTCTTGAGACGAAAGTTAAGAAAGCATACAGTTCATATGTTACGACACAAACACTCACCATGAACCCCACCACATATATACATTGTATAATCCGCGTTCGTCCTCTTGGTCTCTGATATAATATGCTACATTTCACGTTGTTCATTCCTCCCTCAATGACAGCTCTGTGACGGTTGTTGCGGAAGTGTTCACACACACTTCTGGAGTGCCCATCCACCAAAAGGTCCACGGACATACAATGTTGCTGTTCAGCGGGGGAGGAGCATTAGCAGGCGTCCAACTGTCAAACCATCTCACGCCGAGTTATGAGGTGTCGCTACATATTTATTAGATTGTTGAACCAGGTTGTGCATTCATCTTGACGAGTCTTGGCAGGTTTAAAATATATGTTTGCAAAGCAAAATCAGCCGGATTTCCCCTATGCACCACAAAGGGTGGTATAGACCGTGCGTCAAATATTTGGAGCGCGTTATTCAAATTCGCTAGCACAGGGGTCTCTCTCTCCCATCCCTCCCTCCTCCCTCCCTCCCTCCCTCCCTCCCTCCTCTCTCCCTTCCTTTCTCTCCTCCCTCCCTCCCTCCCTCCCTCCCTCCCTCCCTCCCTCCCTCCCTCCCTCCCTCCCTCCCTCTCTCTCTCTCTCTCCCTTCCTTCCTCTCTCTCTCTCTCTCTCTCTCTCTCTCTCTCTCTCTCTCTCTCTCTCTCAAACGCATACACTTTAAACGCTTCTTCTGGTTTTAACGGGACACAAGGATATAAATGTAAAGTGAGGTTGCTTTTACTCCCCCTTCTGGTCATGTCTGTAAAATAAGAGTGTACTATCACAACCAAATGTCAGTACACATGAGAGATACACAGTCTATATAAAGGTATTCTATTTAAAGTGAAATGAAATCTCTGCCCTTCTGATCTGAGAATTTTGGATGGAATACAACACACACACACACACACACACACACACAAAATGAGAGTAGCAGTGAGAGGCTTAGTTTATAGGCTCTGCTCTGTTCAGGAATGTTGTTTACCCTCTTCCATAGAAGGGTGTGGAAGGAGATCACAGTATCATGGCAGTCTGATTAAGACATCTGATACACACCACACACACGCTTACACACCACACACACACTTACACACACATGCTTACACACACACACGCTTACATACCACATTCACGCTTACATACCACACACACACGCACGCACACACGCTTACACACCACACACACACACGCTTACAAACACCACACATACATGCTTACACACCACACACACACACACACACGCTACACACCACACACACACACACACGCTTACAAACAGCACACACACACACTTACACACCACACGCTTACACACCACACCACACACGTTTACACACCACACACACACGCTTACACACCACACACACATTTACACACCATACACACATACATGCTGCACATCACACACACACACCCACACACACACAAACACCATATTCAGCATATTGAACGTCTGTACTGTGCCTGGGATTTCTTCACACTTAATTTCACAAGCTAATCTCAAACTAAAACATGGGTCCTTCCCTACGGAGCGCAGATGAGAGAGAAGAGATCAACAGAGCCCAGGCCAAGGCCTGTCTTCCTGCAGTCACACTCACATCAGCCTGCTAATGAGCTGTGTGTCTATATGGGCTCCGTGCTAAATATCCCCACGAGATGCTAACCAGCCAGCCGCTCACCTCAGCTCCTCCTGATGGGAGAAGACTGGGAGGAGGGGAGGGAACCTCTGGGGTTTGTGTTTCCTGAGGACAGGAACAGTGACACACAGGAAATAAAAAAGCCTCTATTCGTTGCTTGAGTTCCAAACAGGAAGTTAGCTTGTTATGAGCGTCAACAACGGTGCAGGATTCATGCAATCGGTTGCAACCAGAGAACACAGACGGCCCCAAAAAATAGCTATTTCTTCATATTGGAGTGAGTGTGTGTGTTGTGTGTGTGTAGTGTTTGGGGGCAGCTTTGGGGGGTGGGTGTTGTAGGAATGCCTCTCTCCTGTTCCACCCCCACCCCCACCATCCCTGTCCCCTCCCTCATTCCCCCGTGCATTGGAGGGTTCCAGTTGCCAGGAGATATTTTCGTCCCGCAACCCGCCATGCCCCCCCCCCCCCCAATTCTGACAGATCACTCAGACTGGAAGAGCAGCAGGCACCTTCAATCAGCCCCCCAAAATGCCCAAGGGGAGGGCTCACTACCCCTGTGAGGTCACAGACTGCCTGTCCCAGTCAGTCAGTCCTGTCTTCAGCCCCAAACATACACAGCCTGGCCAGACAGCCGTCAGAGGAGAGTCAGAACCCTGTCAGAGGAGAGTCAGAACCCTGTCAGAGGGAGAGTCAGAACCCTGTCAGAGGAGAGTCAGAACCTGTCGGACTCCAACACCAAGACTCCGGAACACGACGAGCCAAAGAGCCAAAGAATTGCCGCTTGGAATACTGATTGGGGAACACACTGTCTTGAAGGCTGTCTTAAAGAGCGTGTTTTGTTCTACAATACACACAACACACACACACTTAGCACACACTCCTGATAGGTGACCATGAAGCTGAGCGTGGCTCTGTTTTTCGCCGGGCTCTTTGGCGCGCTCGCTGCCGTGTTTGTCCTCCTCTCCTTCGGGACAGATTACTGGCTCCTGGCCTCCGAAACCTGCAACAGAGACGACCTCAGAACTCCAGAAGTAAGAAAACATCTACAAACTGCTTCAGTGAGAATTGTCAACACTTTAATTTGCTGAGATGAGTTCAAAGTAAAAAGGCATGTGGGTGAACTTGGCCTGTTTTCACTCTCCAGAATGGAGAGCTGTGAGGAGAGTTCAAATGAGGCTGCAGTATGTTTACTAATTGTGAGAAAAAGGGAGAAGCTGGGTGGGGTCTGGTGGAGGAGAAGACCATGATCAAGGACATGTCAAGGTGGAGCTCTGACAGTTGGGGTCTCCTCCGGGCAAAGAGAATTAGGATGCGACTGTTTGACTCAGTAGCTGTGTGTCCGACCGACCGTGCTTTGAGACATACTGTAGTAGATATTGTAGATTGAGACATGCTGCCCCCAGTGATAGAAATACAAACAGCGGTATCTGGAGACATCTTAGTCTTATGGTATGGGTGTTGAATATCAGCTGGCAAGCAGATCTAGCCAGGTGTTTGTAGTGAGCAATGAAACAGGAATCCCAGCATGATACTGACTGTACATCTATAAGCCAAAGATAGAAGGGGTCAGTGTAGCTAAGTCACAGTTACAGTACCTTCTGTCTTTTGAACTTGGTGAGGATGCTACCTTTGAGGACGTTTACAAGGACATTTGAAGTTCACTTTTGAAACTGCGACCTAGGCTCCCAATGTAGAGGGACAAGTATGTAAAATCCTGAACAATTAGCTTTGAAACTTGGGGGGTTCGTGCTATTAGTGTCATCAACCTCCACCCCTGACACCACCCACCTCAGTGACCCCTCCAAGACTCTGAGACAATGAAACTCTGGGGAAGGGTGAGGAGAGAGAGAGACTAACAGCACCATATGTAGGAAGGGAAGGAGGAGTCAAAGAGAGCAGCTGTCAAGGTTGGTGACAGCCAGAATGTGCTGGCTTGACAAACTCCTATGACCTCACAGGAAGTAAAAGGTGCTCACTGAGCTTGACCTCACTGTTGCCACGACGACATATGCCGGAGCCAGCTCTTGTGTCGTGGTTCGACAGGGCGAGGGTTAATGATGCGGTTAGAATTGGTAAGGGTTAGGGTTGTGTTTGGCTAGAAAGGGTTAGGGTGGACAGCATTGCAAATTCAGCACAGAGAAATAAGTAGATTTAGTAGATGGTTAAAAAAAAAATTCATCCTTAGCAATAACAACGTTGTCTTTGGTGTGAAGTAGTTTGTATCAGTTTGGTTGATTCCCCCCAGCCAGGTGAAGAGAGAGACGGGGTCTCCACCACAAACTTCTACCATGAGGGCTTCTTCTGGAGATGTTCCTTCAGAGGCAGCAACGTCGACAACAGCCTCTTGTTCTGGTTCAGTAAGTCTGACTCCAACTCTGACACATGTTCCTCAGACTCTCACAGTAGAATCCTAGCACAGATCAGATCCTGGCAGTACTAGAGCATTTGATATTATATTAAGTTACATTACATTTAGTCATTTAGCAGAAGCTCTTATCCAGAGCGACTTACAGTAAGTACCGGGACATTCTCCCCGAGGCAAGTAGGGTGAAGTGCCTTGCCCAAGGTAATTTTTCACAGCCGGGAATCGAACCAACAACCTTCTGATTAATAGCCCGACTCCCTAACCGCTCAGCCATCTGACCACATACACCCTAGCCGTGGACACGACCTGGCGAGGGTTTGATTAATTCTACAGAGAGAGAGGGAGAGAGAAAGAGAGAGTGAGAGAGAGAGAGAGAGAGAGAGAGAGGGAGGGAGGGAGAGAGAGAGAGAGAGAGAGAGAGAGAGAGAGAGAGAGAGAGAGAGAGGGAGGGAGGGAGAGAGAGAGAGAGAGAGAGAGAGAGAGAGAGAGAGAGAGAGAGAGAGAGAGAGAGAGAGAGAGAGAGAGAGAGAGAGAGAGAGAGGGAGGGAGGGAGGGAGGGAGGGAGGGAGGGAGGGAGGGAGGGAGGGAGGGAGGGAGGGAGGGAGGGAGGGAGGGAGGGAGGGAGGGAGGGAGAAAGAGAGAGAGAGAGAGAGAGAGAGAAGAAGGGAGAGAGGGAGGGAGAGAGAGGAAGAGAGAAGAAGAAGAGAAGAGATGAGGGTGTGATTTAGAATGGGAGTTAGGGAAGACTAAAGAGTAGACGAAGATATGGAAGCAAATCAATTACATAATGTTTTGAATTTTAAAAGGCATCGAATACTTGATATTGAAATTTAAACACCACTGAATTAGTTGAATTTTTCGAATTCTCTTTAAAATTGAATGTAAAAAAAATCATGTCCAAAAAGTCAAGGTTCAGAAATGTAGGTTGCTCAAATTCGAATAGTAAAATTCAGATCCCAAAAATGAATGTTTTGTTTTGTTTCTCCACAGCCAACGAGCCCTACCACAAGCTGTGCATGCCTGCCTATCTGTTCCCCTTCCCTGTGTCCCAGCAGACTCACAATGCCACGAGCTACGACTCAGCCATCAGTAAGTGTTCCCAGTGTACTGCATGTACTATCCCACCTTCCTCCATTCCTTGGACTGTTCTCTGATCTAACTGTAGTTGGATGGGTGAAAGCCTTGGCTGTTCTGACCAGCTGTTATCAATCCAATCATGTCAGATCAGTGATCCTGTGGAAGTGGAAGGGACTGATGCACCTTCAGGATGTTCAAACAAGAGCTGTTGTTTGGATGTTTGTTTTATCCGTTTTAGATGTTATTTTATAAGAATGTATCAGGATGATGTTCATTTATCAGGACAACGTTGGTTTCCAAAACAGTAAGATGCTGATGTTTACCTTGAACAGTCTACAGGGGCTTCTGGAGTGTCTTCATGCTGATTGGTGTGGTAGCTGTTGTGGTGGGCGGGTTCGTCATCATCTGTGCTGCTCCATTCGCCAGTCACTGCCTTTATAAGGCCGGGGGCGGGCTCTTCATCACCTCTGGTGAGTGGCCCAGCCAGGGTCATGTGACCCCTCATGTGATCTGCCATGGAACTTACCCCACAAGTTCTGGGCTTCAGATAAGGGGTTCTAGAACAGCTTCAATCATGATTATCAATATATTGCTAGTTTGAGATGGAATCCATGAAGGCCAACCAGCCATCACCTTCTCTTCATTACTCTCTTCCTTCACCTATTCCTCTTATCTTCTACTGTGCCCGTGTGACCTCCTTATCCCCATTCTCTCTGTCCCACCTCCTGCGCTCTATTTCTCCTTCCCCACTCCCCCTCTCCCCTCTCTCTCCTCCAGGGGTGTTCCTCCTGGCTGTGGTGGTGATGTTCGTTCTGTGGTTGGAGGTTCTGGATGTGGTGCCCCTCTACAAGGACTACCAGCACTCGCTGTGCCCCGACTTCCAGCTGTCCATCGACTACGGCCTCTCCTTCATGTTCGCACCAGTCGGAATCTTTTTCAGCCTTCTAGCTGGTCTCCTCTTCCTCCTCATTGGCCGATCTGTTCAAATGCAGTATCACTGAATGTCGCCCTGGTGTCCTCAAGGGGGAAATGGATGGAGGACTTCTGAGATTTCCTGAAGCTTCTGGACAATGGCTTCCACCTCCAGAACTTGGTTATGCTTGTGTGCTACAGTACATCAGCGATCCAGGAGACGGGAGAAGATTTTACGAACTTAATTAAAACAACAATGTATTTTGTCCGAACAAATATGGAGAACAGAAATTGAGTTTCATATCAACAACCTATCTTTGCCTAGAGCATCATTCTGTTAGGTAAAACAAAGTACATCATGGGAAACATGGTGCCATTTTCAACAAAGTCTCAAAATCCCCACGCCTGACACCTAGTGAAACGTGATTGGTTCAAGGGCTGTCCAAAGTATTGCCAGAACAATTAAGCAGGAAGTGAGGATGGAGAACATGTCTGTTAACTGTTGTTGCTGCTGTACTCACTGTTTCTCACTGTGGTTGGTGTTTTTTTTCCACATCATTTTGCTTAATGTGTTGCTAAATGTGTTTCGACATAAAAGAGGGCAGTAGTTATTGTAATACATTTCTGTATTCAGAGCACCTACTGTATGTTAAATTGTGTTATTTTCACATTTTGTTTAATTTGAGAGGATAATTTATTTTCATCGATATGAGCTGCATGCAGTGTTTGTTGCCAGAGTTTCACAAAGTTGAGCTTACATTGATAGACTGAGGCAAATATTTGTATATCTGGTCTGTTTAAATCCACATTTCACCAGATAATTTGGGAATGGGTCATTGTATGAAGGCTTAAATTGTAAATAATAAATTAAACATGTAAGTGCTATTTTTCAATGTCAAATACCTTAAACAATTAACACAAATAAAATCAGATTTGTATATTTTAATTGGGATTTTGACTGTGTGTGATCGTGTATCTGGATGTACTTTCTTTGTTCCTATGACAACCAGCAGAGAGCATCATTGTCTCAGCTGTTTGCCACACAGCCTCTCTGAGCAGAAGCAAAAATAAATAATCATATTTCTTGTTATTGCTAAAGTATAGAACCTAAATGGTCTTCTGCGTTTCATCACATCATCTGAACTGTTGGATCTATATCTGCCAGATGAACATATACACACCTGGGCTTTCAGACGCCTGGTCATTTCACCCATGAATGAAGCATTTGATGAGGATCTGAAGGCAGTCTTGTGTTTGGTAATTCTCTGTCAACTCAATGCATTTCCCACATCTTGATAGAGTCCCCAATACAGACCGCAAACAGCTTCGGAGGACTGAACATCAAGGAGACAGTGTTGAGTGGTTTCCTGTAAGTCTGTTGGGCTGTACTGCTATGCTATGTATGATTATACAAACAACTCATACATACAACAAATAGAACACACGCATAGATATATACAACATTGGGTTGTCATTAGAAACGCTACCATCACCTATCTACAATATAGCTGAACTGTAACCTGCAGAGGTGTGAAGGGAACACAGTCACACTGACAGGAAAATAACACAAGGACTCCCAGCTTCAGAGAATGTCAGGTTACTGTACATTCGGAAACCCGCCAAAATGTGTGATGATAGAATTGAAATGGAAGACTGCGATATTACACTTCATCCCGGAGCTTCCCTCATACCCCAGAAACCCCTTATCTCCCTGGGATGTCATGGTTTAAATGAATTTCTAAGAAGATACAGTAACAAAGTGGAATCGTCTTTTTAACCCTATCTCCATAGTGTGTGTGTGTGGTGTGTGTGTGTGCATAACGACGGTCCTAGCCCCGTACCCCCAGAATCTGGCCTAGCAGACAGTAATGTCATCAGAATGGAAGTCCCGGCTGAATCCACCACTGTTCTGCATGATTGCCCATGATAATTGTGTGTTGATAGCGAGCGCGGAGAGATGGAGTATAATTTCCACAGAGAGATTCCTAAACAAATACCTGTGCTCAGCAGAGAGCCTGGAGGGCAGATGAGCGCTGAGCTGAATGGAAGATGAGGGGGAAAGAGAGGGATGAGAAAGATGGTGGAGGGAATGAAAAGGTGGAGGGGAATGAAAGGGTGGATGAAGAGGCTGTGGGGGTGGATAGGGAGCAGGTGTGTGTGCGTGTGTGTGTGTGTGCGTGTGCATGTGTGTGTGTGTGACAGAATGGAACATCGAGTACAAACACGTTTGAAGGTGGTGTGGGCAGCAGGAAAGTGACAGTGACAGAAAGAGTGAGCTTGAGGCCAAAGAGACTGTCCACCTGACCTGCCTCTCAAAGCAAACCCCATGTGTCCAGGGGCGCTGTGGATGAATCAGGCAGACACGCACACCTCCTGAATACCTACACACCCTCTCCTTCCACCTCCAGGTGGACGGTAGAAACACTTGATAGCCTGACAGCCCTGCCCTGAGCGGATCATCAAGCCCACTTATCACAGATTATCGCAAATTATCTTCCAAATATGCCCTAATCCCAGCCGACACCCACGTCGAATTTCATTTTAATCTGATTCGTACCTCTCGGAATCAGCAGCGTGTATTTGAATTGCATGAACGATATGGCAGGTCATGTTTCACGCTGTGCTCCTCCTAAGAGAGAGCTTTACATAATTTCAGATTGAGGTTGTAATAATGAATAGACAATAGGCCCTGTGTTAATGTAAGAATTTACAATTCAGAACGCCGACTTGTAATATAATTACAGCGAATTATTCTGGACGTTTTGTGACACCACAGGTCCCCAACAGTGGAAAGTTCTAGACCACACAGCACTGCCTCAGCCTTCATTTTAATACATTAAAATACGGAGAGAATTTTTTTTATATTGGTAGTGATTATGAGTTTGATAAACAGCATCGATGTGGCATTATCTAACAGAGAAGGGTCCTAGTTTATAATGGAGTACAGACAGACGACAACCTCAGTGGGCTAGCCATGCCTGCATGCTGAAGAGCATGGGAAGCTAGACCTTCCCCGCACACTCAAGGTCTAACACACTCATCACAAAAGGGATTCTGAAGATGAAAGTCCACGTTGTGAACCTCTCCTCAAAGTGTTCCTTTCAAGCTGCTGACAAACGCCTGCGTGTTGCAGCACCGTACACGAAGCAGGCCTGAGACGCATCACGTATTATGGATGTGAAATCTTCAATCGGCCCTTCAACAGTGGGTTTCACATTAAAGCACAGAGGAAGAACCATGCATTTGGGTGAAGCATCCATTTTGCTCTATTCAGGGGACACAAATGGCTCTTGATTATCTCTGGGCCAAGTGTGGGTTTGTGTGCCAGGCTTCAACGCACTCAGCTCTCCTCGTTCGAGGTAACACAAAGCCTGATTGTAAAGGGATTTAATGAAGAAATGTTCTCCTGTGATCTTCCCCTTCTCTGCTATGAGGATTATAAACCTGCTGAAACCCAGAGACAAATGGCACAACAGAGACAACATGGATCCTCGTGGATCAAAACAACAATAACAGGATATCTGAAGGTACTTTATTTGATGTCTCATCAAAAAACACACCAGGAAGTTGTGATCCATGTTAGTGTCTGCAGTGGGAAGATTAAAAGTGTCCTGTTCATGTAAAATTTCAGGGGAGTGCCTTAAATTATTTCTTTGTTTGTTTTATTGAACCACTGGGTCTGTACAAGAAGGAGATTCTTATTTAAGAGCTTTTTCATTGACATTATACAGTAATAATGGTGTGTAAAGTCTTCAGAGGACTAAAGTAACACAGAAAAATAGCATGGTAGAGCTTTGTGTAATTGTTTCTGTTTGGGAGTATAACTATAGCTGTCTCCATGTATTCTAATCCAAACAGTCACACAAGCTCTACTAAACACACACATCTCCACCCTACATCCATTTATACAAATCCTTACACATCCTTCATTACTCATAAGCATCACCAGCAATGTTTAACTTGAATATGACCATTTTTAATTATAGTATTCAATTAACGGTTACGGTTAGTTAGCTAGTCAAGCTCCTTATTCAGGGTTTGCATACATTATCTTGTCATTCAACTCCCTGTTTGGTTTTGCATACATTATCTTGCTATTTGACTCCTTATTTGGGCCTAGCTTCCCCTCTAGCGATTGATTAATGCTGTAGTACAAACAGCCCTTTGATTTCTCATGAATATTCAAAATGGACCTGCCTTTGTAGCATCATTCTTTATTCAGTGTTATAGCGAGAGGCTTGGGGACTGGCCTTGTTGCTCTGAAGGTTAACCTCTAACCCCCATCTAATAGGGTTGGATATTATAATAGGGTTGCTTACGACTGTGCAAGTACCCTAGACCTTTACCCAGCCTCTCTGCTCTTATCGCATGGTGCCATTTATATTTTATTTCGTAAGGTATTGCATCACTCTTTTTCAAATGCTCTTTTTGTGCTTTTATCACACTGATGTATTCTGAAGACCTAGAGTGCATTATATGTTTTCCTTAAAAGCTCTTCTTCTTCTGGTGATGTTTCTTATTCTCCAGCTGTCTATACAAGGTAGCTTGTGCCTTCCGTTTATGAGAGAACATAAGCCCTTGGCGAAGGAGAGACATGGGCCAGCCTTGAGACACAAGGCTCACTGCAACACAGACAATGTCCTGTTCAGCAGCCTCCATCTTCCCGTCCTCCACACCCACATCCACACTGATCTGGTGTCGCCGATGCATTCGCGGTAGAGCAAAGTGAATCCTCTATCCTCGTACTTCTCATTCTCGTTACTCCCAAAGAGCTTCACTTCGGGTATCGCTCGCAAAAAGTTATGGTTTCTCCAACAAAAATAACTCTTAACTCGGCCAAGGGTTTTAACCTAGACATTTTACATTTAGTCATTTAGCAGACGCTCTTATCCAGAGCGACTTACAGGGACATTCCCCCTGAGGCAAGTAGGGTGCAGTGTCTTGCCCAAGGACACAACTTCATTTTGCACTGCCGGGAATTGAACCAGCAACCTTCGGATTACTAGCCCAATTCCCTAACCGCTCAGCCACCTGAGTCTCCTTTTTGTAACACACATTTGTAACGCCAGTCATCTTAGTTCTACCAAGGTTTGTGGAGAATTGAATTACTGCTGTTTGGTAATAAATCTCTATTAATCTCTAGGTAGAACATTCAGATGAAGGACCACCCGTTAGTTTTCTATTGATAACACCGAGCCTGTTCATGTTTTGTCAGAAGATACGGTGTCTCCCCTGATTCCCCCTGTACCCTGCCGATCAGGAAGTCCTTCCACATGAGGATTCCTCCACATGCTGTTTGCACTGTTCTCAGCCCTGTACTAATTTTGTTTACAACCTGCCAAAGTCACAGAGGCATAATTCTTTAGACAGTAGAAAGCAACAGCTTTTTTTTTGGTCCAGCCTTACGAGAGGGCCCTGTCAGGTCCCTTCACTCCCTAGTGTGTCAGCCCGGGTAAATGGATTCAAAAATATACACAGACAGTCTCTGTTTACCATATTTTATTATGAGAATATACAATTCTAATGTGCTTTATTCAAATGCTTGATATTTTCTTTGTTTTGCTTTACTCATGTGTATTCATAAGTTTTACTTCGTTCTGGGCGTCCCCTCATTAAGGGAACATTTATGAAAATTACGATGTATTATTTATTAAAAACCTAAACAAAAACAAAATACAGGCATGTTACTAACGCTTGAACTACACCCATGCAGGCATTAGAGTCACACGTTAGAGCTAATCTGGGTGACGTGTCTCCGATTTAGCAAGGCTCAACCACATGTATGATGCACAGTGGCACTGTCAAAGGGTGAGGAACAGCGATGATGTAGGCTGTATTATCATAGCTAAAGGAAACCAGTACACGCACACACACACACACACACACACACACAGACACACACACACACAGACACACACACACACACAGACACACACACAGAGACACACACACACACAGACACACACACACACACACAGCCTTCATGTCTTTCTTTCTCGTATGTGTTGAGAGAGACACAGAACACAGAACCCAGAACCCAGAACCCAGAACCCAGAACCCAGAACCCAGAACCCAGAACCCAGAACCCAGAACACAGAACACAGAACACAGAACACAGAACCCAGAACACAGAACACAGAACACAGAACACAGAACACAGAACCCAGAACACAGAAAAGGGAGGATGATAATGTCACATGTTGAACGGGACAATACAAGCGAACGTCAAAAAGAACAACAACACACTTTACGGTAGCTTTCACACGCCCTGTCACACGCGTACAGTTACACGGCTACACGCATACGCAGGCAGCAGCCTGACACAGACACACGCTGTAGGAGACGGAGGGAGACACACACACAGGGAGACACACACAGGGAGACACACACACAGGGAGACACACACACAGGGAGACACACACACAGGGAGACAGACACAGGGAGACAGACACAGGGAGACAAACACACAGGGAGACAGACACACAGGGAGACACACACACATAGGGAGACACACACACAGGGAGAGAATACTCACACGTCTGTTGTATTTCAAGCTTGTCCTGTATGGAAACTGTTAGAGTAACTCATGTGTTTGAATCTTCAACTGTTTTATGTTCATATATAATCTTATAATTGTAATATTTTCTGTTTCTGGGGACCGAAGAGTCTCGTCTCAAGAAGGTCTGAATTCCAGCTACAGCCTCTCGTCTCTTCTCTCTGCTTGTGTGCTTTTATATACGGTTAAACTTGCTAATATTATGCTTTAGACCCTGAATGGGATTGACATTTATTGAAAGTAAAATGTTCCTGTGTGGAAAACATGGTCCTGTACTGGTTTTGCAATGGTAAAGGCAGACTTAGTATTAATTGAAGTATAATGATATCCTGAGCAGAGATGTAAGAGTGGGTCAGTGCATAATGTATCGCCATGCAGACAATAAATGAATACGTTCATATATTCATGTATTCATTTATACATTTGGACGGCGATTCAGTTCGTTTTTACTTTTCATATTTTTCACTTTCCATCCATAAGATCTGCCATTCGTTTTCAGTTTTCAGGTAACGTGTTTCAGGTAACATTGTTTCATGTTTTTATGTGACACAGAAGACTCCCCTCATCTATAACAGGAGCACTGAGTGATTGTTGTTCAGGATGAACCAACATCCACTTTGATCCTCCTCTCCCTTGTCTCTACAAGCAAGAATCACATTGCCTCTGTGGAAAATGACATCCTCCTGATATTTACAATAAGTTTCTACCATCTTTCTATTCCTTTTTTCTCTTTCTCCTCAGCCTCTATCTCCACTGCTCTCTCCTGCGTGACAGGCTCTCTGTTTCAACATGATAATGTGTCATAGGATCTTTGTGATGTTCATCACCTCTTCACGTCGACATCTAAAAGTACCGTATTAGCGGTTGTTTTCTGTTTTTTAGTTAGTAATATGTCATGCAGCGTCAAGTTTACACTTCCCGGGTAAAGTTTAAGTCTGGTCTCTCTTGAGGAGATACAGGACTGGGAGAGGCCTGTTGTTGTCTTCTGTTGGTCCGTGAAAACATCATCAGCCTAGTCAAGAGGAAAGTTGTGATGACGTGCTAATACAAAGCAGGTCACATGCCGATGGGCAACTACAGTTGAGGGCGCTTGTAAATGTTATATTGTTGATAAATAAACATTATTTCTAAGATGTGTCAGGTCCCGTTAGCATGTCCTCCTCGTTGCGGCTCATTTGATTTGCCGCTCTCAGGGTAAGGAATATTTAATTACCTCACGGAATGATAATCACCAATCAGATGAATAATAACCAATTCAGTTTCCCGGTAGCTGTTAGCGTGCTGAGAGGACGGGTGCACGGAGGTTTGGTATTAACATACAGCCTCCAGCTTCCGCTCCCCCTTACTTCCATGGCGTGGTGGATGAACATCAGAAACATTCCTGTATAGAGAGTCTTCTTCCCATGTTGCTGTGGTGAGAATGTTCCGGTTCTTTCTCGGCTGCTTGGGGAGTGACAGTCAGACATCGCAGACAGGAAGGGTGATACCGTTCATGGTTTGTGTGTGTTCGACACGTCTGTCAGAACAGAGTTTATCAGGCCACTTTGTCTCAGGGCCAGGCCCATTGTGATCCACTAGATGGCAACAGAGATTAGTTGTGCTAAAGTGTGTTGTGCTCACTGACTGTTGCCTGATGGAGAATGCACACTAATGTACAGTCACAGTGCCAGGGAGGTTAGCTTGCTTCGTGCCAGTAGCTCTAGGATATTGATTGGCCAACATGGTGGTAAAGTTTAGGGTAAAGGTTCGGGCGAGTGAACTACTGCAGGTCATCGATGGGATGTTTACTGAATGGGATGTGTGTTACAAAATAGTGTGTTTGTTTGTTCACAAACCTTACACCCCTGTGTCCTGAGGCATACTTTCTTTATCTCTCTCCTGAACACGCACACACACACACACACAAACACACACGGCGCCCGTTGTCACGGCAACACCTGCCCACTGGAACGTTGGACACCTGCTTGTTGGCATGACGACATCTGTGCCTTTGGGACGGGCAAGGGGGCATCTGTTCAGCAAAAAGGGAAGCGAGAGAGAGAGAGAGAGAGGTGAGCGGGTTGCCCTTGGCAACGGGGTTCTGAACGGGTCTTGGCACGGGCATGCGGCGCCCCGGGTGGAGTGGCAGCGGGGTTCTCTCAGCACGAGGCTGGGAAGCTGTGCCCCCTGCTCCCCCCTTTCAGAGAAACACATGACAAGGTTCACGTCCACATAAACAAGCCTTCCGCTCTGTTACGCTGTTCCGGGCTCGACGCTGATCGCTGAGAGGTGCGCGGAGGCCTTCCTGACAGGTAGAAACCTTCCGCTGGCTTCACCTCGCAGGTAGGTCGCACAGGTGGAGAGCAGATGAGGAGATGCAGCAGCACTCGCTCGCAGGCCTTCATAACGACATGCCGATGCTTGAGCGAGGAAGGGCATGTTTCTGTGGTTCAGGTTTTCAGAAGTCCTGCCGCGATGGCAGCATTTCCTGAGAGAACCTCTCCGCCTAACTTAATGTCCTTTCCACTCAAATGAAATGGAGGAGAGATATACACAGCATAAGTCCTGGCAGTTTGGTGTTTACAGTAGAAACACTTCAAAGTTTAAAGAGGTGAAGAGTTTGTTTGTCCATTAATCTGTGTCTGCATTGAACTTGTGCTCTTCATTATTGATAAAGTTAAAATCATTATCTCTGTTGTGGCGTACCGCTCTGGCACACACCAGATACTAACAGGGATTTATAAATCTATATGACTGCATATATTCATAAAATCAATGCCTCTGAAACATGACTGACATGTGGGTACTTTATCGATCCGTGTTACAGCCCAAACCTAAGGAACCAGTAAAAAAATGATGCAAAAAAGAGATAAACATGGAGAATCGATAAATGTGTAGCACTTATTTATGACCTCATATTGTATGTATGTGTCTCCATCATTATGTGGTTTGGAGATACACGGAATTAATGATTGGAGTTTCATTTTTCTAAAGGTCTGTGAGGAGTTTTGATGTTGTTGAGATGGAGTTGGAAAAGAGTGCTTTCACCTTTGGAGAAGTTGCTGTTCATACAGAAAGGTGAAGACATTAACTGTTTACCATAGTTCCTAGCTGTTATTAAACTGCTCTTTTTAAATATTCCATGTAAATCACTTAATACGGAGAGTTGGAAGGGGAGGTGGGTCCCTAAGAGCATTCCTCTTTTTCAACCTTCGCTAAATGCTTAAGCAGCATTTTATTCTCATTTTGTTTTCACAGGAATACATTTTCTCAGAGTCAGTTTAATATCTTTTTGGTTTTCCGTGCCAAAGTGATGGATTGGTTTGATTTGAGATCCTAGCGTTGACAAGGGCTGAGGAGTAGATGAGGACCCCCTCCCCCCCCCCCCCCCCTGGGTGGCGTTAGTCCAACTGCTCAGACCTCTCCGGGGAGGACTATAAATCTTGTGAATGCATATTAAACACTGACACAATGCACACTGTAGCTTGAAGGTTAACCTGCTTTTTGATTGAATTTGTTATTCAAATAATACAGCAAAGATCTGGTGCTGCACCGAGGCTTTGTCCCCTGCAGTGGCACAAGGTTCAGTGACTCTCAGGGTGAAGAGGAAAGATTACAGTGTATGAATGTCCAGACTCGTACAGACCTGGTGTCACTGCCTTTCTCAACACGCTGTCGTCTTTCCTTCCCAAACGAATGAATGATAACCTGTATTCACAGAGAGACACACACACAACCCCCCCCCCCCCCCCCCCCCCCCAGATGATTTGATTCTTCACTTACGGCTACACATTCTACTAACAATACTGTTAATAAGCCCTAGTAAATCATTTCTCTTTATTGGAGAGAGCAGGAACCCACAACGAAGGCCTCCCTCTGTGTCCTACCCTGAATGTCATCTTCAAACAGCCTGAGCGGCAGCCTCCTGCCAGGCTGCAGAATGGATGGAGGGAAAAGAAACAGAGAGAACTGGAAAGAATAGAGGGAGATTCCGAGTGTTTCATGCAGTGCCAGACCCAATGCAAGACTTATAATTGCCCATTGTGGAGCTGAGATACTGCATATGATAATGTATAGAACCGCTGAACTCCCATCAAAGGAAAGCAACAACAAACAGTAGCATCCACTTTAGAACCAAGAGTTCATTTGAAGACCACAGAACAGCCCCCGATCACAGGGATTCATTATGAATGACTTGATGAGGGTCGGTGGTTGGCTGCCGGGACTGTGTCTGTCTGTGTGTGTGTGTGTGTGTGTGTGTCTGTATGTGTGTGTGTGTGCACGTGAACTTGCGAAAACCTCGCAAAGAGATACAGAGATCTGAGAAAGCAAAATACACTGGGTGAATAAACTGTGGTTGGATGTCACCTTCAGAGTTCCATCAAATGTTTTGATGCCTAATTGCAGAAAGTATTTGGGTTCCCATGGGTAAGGTTGGCCTTTCAAAGTGCATCTGTAACAAATATAGTAACTATGGTGATAATAGATGACTAAAAAAAGAAAAAAGAGCTACGCATGAAGCTATTCACTTGAGCTGTGTTCGCACCTCATTATCAAGTGCATGCTTCTTTGGATGAATGTGACATCGGAGGGGAAAGATGAAGAGAGGAGGATGAGGGAAACAGTGTCAGGGAGATGTGACTAGGAACAGGAAACACATGGTCTGGAAGAGCCTTTGTTGGAACAGAAATCAATACACTTATGGTGTCCCTCACATCAGAGAGTGTTGAGAAACTGAAATTAATCTTGTTCCCAGACACAACAACTTCACACTGAAATTTAGATACTTAGACTTCTCCTGAGTTGTTAACATGAATCATGGTGGAAGCATCCTCTCTGTTGGTGGAGAGGTGTAGGGGAGCTAGACAGGAGTAAAGAGGAGGGAGTGTGGAGGAGGAGGGGGAGGTGGAAGGACCTGAAACAAGAGGAGGGAGGGAGGGAGGCAGGAAGGGAGGCAGGGAGGGAGGGGCTGTTGGAGATGGGAGGGGTAATACACTAAGAAATTCAGAAGTACGTTGGCTTGAGCGTGTCTAATTAGAGTATGAATAAAAAGCGTTTGTCCTGTGGGTCCAAAGCATTAACATGACTTAATTAGTTTGTCTGGCTATTGCCTGACAAGACAAAATATGTTCAACAGTGTATCAACTGCATATGGCTTTGTGATCCACAACAATCTTAATAACACTTAAAAACTTATTAATAAAGTCCTGGTAATTGTTATCAGAACACAAGTAGGTGTGAAAATTGTTCTGGGAAGGATTACAAGACAGAAAGAGGGCAAGAGAATGGAAGAGAGAGAGAGCAAGAGAAAGAGAGAGAGAAAGGGAGAGAGAGAGAGAGAGAGAGAGAGAGAGAGAGAGAGAGACAGAGGGCAAACGTCAATCAATTAGCACAATTAGCAGCTAGCCTTGTGCTAATCAACTGTCCCTTGTCTCCTGCAGACCCATCTTAATTGCCTTGTTAGCTTGTTAGCATCTTCCCATTGGTGTTTATTAGCGGAGTAGCTTTTAATGTAGGAGCCTCTATCGACTCTGTCCCTGGAAAAGAGCCATACATGCATAGCAATGGCACTTAATTACTCGATCAAGAACAGCTCATTATGTCAATATTAGTCATTTACGGTTGAGATATATATTATCTCTGGAGATTATTTGACAGTATTTAATGATATACATACATCATTGTGGTTTGAAAAAACGGACACATTTGTGCCAAATATTTTGTTGTAATATTTGGCACTGAAGATAACTAAATGTTGGTATTCTCATCGCCTATCTGGATCTTCCCTTTATTAAATATGTATAAAAAAAAATACAGAAGCACTGTCTCTCTCTCTCTCTTCCTGTGTCTTGGCTTCCTTTGAGTGTGTCGAGAGTGTTGTGTTCGGTTAAAGCTAGAAACTCTGTCCTGATCCGGCTCTTGAAAAGTGCGTTAAACGTTTCCGGCTATGCAGCACCTGCATGCAGAGCCTTTTAACACAGCGCACTACAGTCATGAAAATGCATTATTCCCCTTGTTGTCACAGACTCACAGACCGCTTTTGGATTGACAGAGTGACAGAGCCGGAGAACATTCTCCTCTCCTGGTGCTAAAGGTTCCAACTGTTCTTTAAACCAGGGAGCTGAGAGTGGTCGTCAGTGTAATAGCCTCTCTTAGCTCGGTGAGAGAGGAGCTGGAGGTGTGAATATGAAGCAGACGTTGTTAAGAATGAGACACGCCGTCCACAGACACACCGTCCGCAGGTTGAAGTAGTCTAAATGTCCCTGGTCTAAGATGGAGAACAGGAGAAGGATAAAGAGGACACAAATGGAACAATGACAAGTCTATGAACAGCAGGAGGGAGAGAGACTGAGAGACTGAGAGAGAGAGAGAGAATTTAAAAAACACACTGATCCTTTCCTCAGACGTATCGGTCTTCTCTGACTGAGGGTAGACAGAGAGATGGAAGTAGAGAGAGAGAGAAAGAGGAAGGTAGAGTGAATAAGAGAAAGAAGAAGGAGGTAGGTGGGTAGAGAGAGAGAGAGAGAGAGAGAGAGAGAGAGAGAGAGAGAGAGAGGGACAGCAACAAAAAAAAGCAACAAAAACCTGGAAAGCAAAATGCTTCATCAAAAAGGTGAAGAGAGGAGTGCTGAATGAGGGTGTTGGAAAAGCAGATTACAGAGTAAAAAGAAGAAAGGCTAATTGTGAAGAATAAAAGAGACATGATCAAAAGCAAGAGGGAACTGGAGGGAGGGGGAAGGGAGTGAAAGGGTAGAATGTTCCATTGATCGTGGTCCTGAGGTGGGCTGAGGCAATGGTCTTATTGATCACCTCAAGGCCAAGGTTAGGATGAGACTTATACCCAAGAACCTGACCTTTGGCCTCTGACCTTGCCACCTTGACCTTGGCCTAAAGCCAGCACACTGACCCCTCACCCCCATTGCCTGACCCTGGAGCCCCATGTGAGATCTGTGTTGGATACGTGCAGATGTATGTGAATGAGTGGGATGTGTGTGGGTTTGAGCTACCCGCCCCCCCCCATACACACACACACGTGTTCCCCCAAGCACAGAGTTATTCTCATGTGTGTGGAAGACAGGAGGTTGAGGTTACTAATACAAGTCAACTTGGCTTCAGAAGCACCACCTATCCCCAGGCCTGGACAGAAAGAGAGAGAGAGAGAGAGAGAGAGAGAGAGAGAGAGAGAGAGAGAGAGAGAAATAGAGAGAGAGAGAGAGAGATAGACAGAGAAAGAAATAGAGTGAGAGAGAGATAGAGAGAGAGAGAGAGAGAGAGAGAGAGAGAGAGAGAGAGAGAGAGAGAGAGAGAGAGAGAGAGAGAGAGAGAGAGAGAGAGAGAGAGAGAGAGAGAGAAATAGAGAGAGAGAGAGAGAGAGATAGACAGAGAAAGAAATAGAGTGAGAGAGAGATAGAGAGAGAGAGAGAGAGAGAGAGAGAGAGAGAGAGAGAGAGAGAGAGAGAGAGAGAGAGAGAGAGAGAGAGAGAGGAGGGGGAGGGAAAGTAATAGAGAGGTGTTCTCCAACACAGACAAGAGTGTTGTAGGCTGCTCACTGCTGGGTGGTATTGATCTGCTGATTTAATTACATGAGGAGGCCCACTCGCACACCATTCAGACACACACTCACTCTCACACACACACACACACACACACACAAACACACACAAACACACACAAACACACACACACACAGCAGGTGATGGATCACAACATTAGCCAACTGTGACATGTGTGTTGCTCAGTTTGCTGTAATAAACCACAGCGCAACACAACATGCTATTAAACACAGCTTTATATACAATGTGCATGGGAATATCAACACAGATAGACACGAAAGCAGGCAAGCAGTGAGACAGGCAGGCAAGCAGTGAGACAGGCAGGCAAGCAGTGAGACAGGTAGGTTGACAGGCAGACAGGCAGACAGGCAGTGAGATGCGAAACAGGATTAATAACCAGCATAATTACAGTAATGTAATTTAGACTCAGCCACCAGCCCCACACTAGTCCTGGTGGTCAGACCACAGCCTGATCCAGACAACATCAATAGGTCATCAGACAGGGTCAGAGGGGAAGGGTCACGGCCATGTGTGCGTGTGTGTGTGTGTGTGTGTGTGTATAAATGGATGTCAACATCGGAAACAAACGCATACAAAGGCGTGTGTGTGTGTGTGTGTGTGGGAGGGAGAGAGAAATATGTGTACTACAGCATATTTGTGGGTTTGTGTGTGTGTGTGCGTGTGTGTGTGTGTGCCTTAGTGTTACAGTATGCATTACGGAGTACTTTGTACGGAGGATTTATGCTGACACCAAAAAGGTCCCCCCCTGCTCTGTACCCCCCCCCCCACCCCCCACCACCTCCCACCTACCCACCACCCCGATCTCAAACATCGATATTTTCACTTTAACAGATAATTCATTTTCCCCTGCAGAATGGCAATTCTGCCTATAGGAGAGACCACCTGAGCCTGCCCTAAGCCAATGGTGGAAGATTTAAGAGTGGATCAATCGATGAAAAAAAGCCGTCCTGAGCTTCGGCACACAGACCCTGAATGCATGAGACTCAGCGAAAACCTCCACTGTAGATCCTGGAAGCTGCTCCAGGGTTGTTGTTTTGAAATGTCTTAAAGCTGATGTTTTGAAATATTCTGCTGTCAAATGTTTTAGAAACACTTTCGATTTAGAACGGCAAAGTAAATATTTCTCGGGGGAAAAAATTGTTTGAAATTGAAACGAGTGGTAGATGTTGATTGCTCAATGAAACGTTTCTTCTGAATGGTTGTTCTTTCTGTGAGCGGTTTTGACAGGTGAACCATTTATTACAGAATTCGTTTGAAATATGAACATTTTAAATTTCAGGCAAGAGTCAAACCTTGGTTGGATAGCTTTAGATTTCACCTAGTACATTCATACTAATAACGGTCTCAAAAGGGATTACAATACTTTGAAATAAAACAAACATCCTTTATTTACCCAGGAGTCTGTCTCCAACCAACATGTCAGACTTCAGGCAAATGCAACACTTGTATAATTTTCAAGTTCACGTGCCAGTTTGTACTCATAAGGACTCCTCAGTTGGTTCAATTGAATGGGTAAACTAAATCAAGCAACCCCCCCAGCATTTCACCAGCATTTTCACGGTTGTATCTGACCCATGCCTTATGTTGTCCCAGAGTGTCCCAGCCTCCAGACTAGATCCTCTCTGTTTCTATACTGACTGGTTTATTGCCTTTATCAACCTGCTGGAGCAGGGAGAACAAAGACCTCTGTGTTCAAACAGCCATTACTCTCTCATCTTCCCCAACATCGGACCAGGCCTAATTGGATTTAAATGAACTCCCAAATTTCCCTTTGTTACTGCAAATAACACGCAAGGCTTTTTAATTAAGATCCGATACCGGCCTGCACAGTAAGGCCCACAGTTGCTTTCATCCTCCACTCTTCAACAGCAACTGGAGAGTGAGCCGGGGAGTGGTGGAGCCGTCATGGAGGATGGTTGGGGTCGGCCCACTGTCTGGCCCAGCGGGGGTGACCCAGGAGAGCTGGATTGGTTAATTATGATCCTGGTTCTGATCTGATTGATCCAGTTTGTTTTCAGAGGAGTTGTGGAGATGAGTCGTGTTTGACGGTTTAATGTTTTCTGAGAGCTCAATAATCTCAATAATCAGAGGAAGGCAGAGAGCTGTCTTGGTAGAGTGGTAAAGTGGTTGGGACAGTAAAGGAGAGAGAGGTGAGGTAGGAGAGCAGTGAAGGAGAGAGAGGTAAGGTAGGAGAGCAGTGAAGGAGAGAGAGGTAAGGTAGGAGAGCAGTGAAGGAGAGAGAGGTAAGGTAGGAGAGCAGTGAAGGAGAGAGAGGTAAGGTAGGAGAGCAGTGAAGGAGAGAGAGGTAAGGTAGGAGAGCAGTGAAGGAGAGAGAGGTAAGGTAGGAGAGCAGTGAAGGAGAGAGAGGTAAGGTAGGAGAGCAGTGAAGGAGAGAGAGGTAAGGTAGGAGAGCAGTGAAGGAGAGAGAGGTGAGGTAGGAGCGCAGTGAAGGAGAGAGAGGTAAGGTAGGAGAGCAGTGAAGGAGAGAGAGGGTGGGGCAGATAGATTGGATCCCCAGGCCTTCAGGTAACACGCGAGTAGCACAAGATTAGAAAAGACACAAACATGAAATGAATCAGTGCGTGACTGTCTGTGTGTGTCTGAACACGAGTGTGTCTATGTCCATACATGAATAAGTGAACAGTATGTGTGTATCATATATATTGGTATTCGCAGAGGAAAGAGAAGTGTTAATTACTGTATCAGCAAGAGAGAAACAGAGAGAGAGAGAGAGAGAGAGAGAGAGAGAGAGAGAGAGAGAGAGAGAGAGAGAGAGAGAGTCCCTAAAACCCCACTCACCCTCAGTGTCTGGGGAGAGGTAATCATTTATAGTTTCCAGTCATTAAGGAGGACCCTGAAAACCCCTCAGCAGAGAAAGAAAGACTAATGATCATTAGCATTCCCATGTCTTATTGTCACATAATGTCTTAAAAAACATGCCCACTGCAATTAGATTTTTTGGCCTGTCTGTCGCTAATCCTCCAGTGAGCGTCAGCGCAGAAATGTTTACTCTCTCTGATCCTCTCATCGTTCAATGAATAAAGTTCTGAATCATGGAAGAAAAAGTGAGACATTCAAATCCCTCTCTGATAGCTGAACATTTTGTCTCGAAAAAGTGAATTTGTTTCCGCTCCCATTTACCTGGAGAAATGAACACGCACGTTCTTACTGTACTGTAGGTAATAACTTCTGAGAGGGATAGACACTCAAGCTTCACTCTCCTAATGTGTGATTTTCCTTTCATTATAACGAGGGGGAGATAACAGTGGAACCTAAAATACTCTACCGCAGCTGAACAGGCAGTTTGTTCAATGGAGTCTACAACTCATTAGTTCAAGCAAATTCCTGCCAGTTTTATATTCAAGGCTACATTAACATCAGGACTGCAAAAACGATCTCACACAAGACCCCATATCCTTGGACCAAGGCTGGTGATCCCACTGGTGTGTGTTGTGTGTGTGTTTGTGTGTGTGCATGGGCATGTTAGTGTGTGTGTAATCTATGGAAGGTCAATGCATGAAATGAACAGAGCAGTGTACCATATTTGATTGCGAGGTTTTCTGTACAGCATGTGGAACATTTATTAGTGGACCCCTATTAGACAAGTCCACAGAGTCGGGGGTTGTGGGCACGTCTGTGGTCGCTCTCCTGGTGTTTTAATGACTGTGCCTTGCAAGTGTTTCTGCGGAGGGTGGTGGACGGCGAAACTGAGCAGTTGCATCTGGTTTGTGAGTGAATTAATCATGATGATTAATTGGCCTTCAAGTTAAATATCCACAGAGTGATGTCAGGCTGCCAGCCGTCAGGTCTAAATTGACAGCACTTTAAGGAGAGGCAGATTGATTTACACAGGGAAGCCCTAATGAATACCCCTCCAATAAGGAGGAGGGGAAGGAAAGTAAACAAGTCTTTTTTTTCTTCTCTCTTACACTTTAGTGTTCTCCTTCTGTTCCTTTGGCTTTATCGTGTTCTCTCTCTCCCTCTCTCTCTCCTCCCTCTCCCTTTCCCTCTCCCTTCCCCTCTCTCCGTATTGAACTGTTTTGTCTCTGTCTGTGACTTGGTCTCTCAGTTACCGTGTTGCTGTATTGATACAGCCTTTACCTTGTTGTCTCTGCTCCATGATTACAGAGAGCTACAGAGAAGGGGGGAGGAAGAGGACACGAGAAAAGGAATTGTACGCAGGAGAAAGAAGTAAATGGAAAAGGGATGTCCACGGATAGGATCGGACCAGTTCATGCACATCTATCCACTTGCCTCTTCATGTTTTTACTTCTTAGTTTCTCCCTCCTCTCTCCCTCAGTCTCTCCCCTCTCCCTTTCCCCTCTTCCCTGCTTTATCGCCACACACGCTGATGAGGTGTGACTGTGCATCTAAATATCACTTCCTGGTTGCTACTTGAAGGTGTGTGTTTCCATAGTTTTTGCTGAGCAGCCATTTGGAGCACCAATTTCCTGTTCAGGTCACTGACATATCCTTGAGGAGGTCGACCAATCAAAACACAGGAGACACACTCCATTGAAGACAATGGCTTTAATCAGGGAGTGTAGGGAGTGTGGGTGCTTGTCAGTTGCCGTAGGGATAATCCATGTTGGTGTTTAACTATGTGAAGTGTCAGAGATTCGTTCATTGCAACTAGGAAATACTCCATGCTAGCAGTCAATGGAATTGTGGCCATTGATATTCCTAATGACCAATTAGTGATTGCTACATGACAGCCAGAATGGACGGCATGCAAATGCTATTTCTTGAATAAAACATACCCAAAATAGACATCAAAAGCTTCTTTTTTTTAATCCACAATAATCTAGGGCTTGGTCATTTTCTGTCTTGCAGTCTCTACTGTTGAAGGGTCAGGGCTGGTCACACCCACTACTCCACAATAGTTATTCGTTTTTTTGATGTTCAATGCTACCTGCTCCCCTGCTTCCCCCCCCTGGCCTACCCCCAGCCCCCACCCCCACCCCCCACCCCCACCCCCCACCCCGCCCCCACCCCCACCCCCCTCACCAGACCTGTCTGATCTGCTCGCTGCTCATTAGCCCTGCTTCTCCACCTTCACATCAGGCATGAGAGTCATGGTCAGATGGCTTTGTGTTGTGAGGGGGAAAAACAATATCAACAACAACAAAAACAACAGCAGCCTTTGGTCAGGCAGGAGAGGTAGAGAGGAGAGAGAGAGAGAGAGAGAGAGAGAGAAGAGGAGAGGAACAGAGAGGAAGAGAGGTCTTTGATAGACGAGATCAAAGAGGAAAGGTATGGGGTAAAGTAGATTCTGTGTTTTCATCTCTGGTCTCCCAAGGTCGTCTATGATCTGACGCTGTGTGTGCGTGTGTATGTTGGTGTGTGTGTGTGTGGTGTGAGGCTTTTACAGGTTAAAGAGACTGGTCAGGTGCAAGAACTCAGTGACTCCTGAGAAGCTGTTTGACTTTGTTACTGTCACAAAACTCAATGTGTGTGTGTTTCTGTAAGTGAGGGTCTTTCTGTAGGTGAGTGCATGTGCTTCTGTGAGTGAGTGTGTGTTTTCCGCGAGTGAGCGTGCCTTCGGTGTGTGTGCACGCAAATGAGAAAAGGTTCGTAAAATGCTAGTCTGTCCTGCGCGTGAATGTACCGCCGAGTGTGTGCGTGCACACAGTGTGTGAGTGCACACAGTGTGTGCGTGCACACAGTGTGTGAGTGCACACAGTGTGTGAGTGCGTGTGCGCAACTACGCACTGAACGAATCCACAAGGAAACCAGGAAAGGAGTGTAGACCGACGACACATTTTCAGAAAAGCCCGGGTTTCAAGCTGTGTGTGAGTGGGCCACGAAGCTCCTCTCCAGCACTGAGAGGAGAGCTGGGAGGGACAGATCCCTTTAATTGGTTCTTTAAGAGGCTCCGTCGTTGTCCCATTGAAAGCATTGTACTGAGAATGAATGCAGACAGACAGTCAGCGCTCCGCTCACTGACCATTCAGCGTTCTCTGGTAAAATAACTCTCTTGAGTTATTATCTTTCTCTCTCTCTGTGAAAGTGCTCTTGCTCATTTGTGCGTCTTGTGGGAAACACCATGGTAAAATGACTTCATTTGAAGGTATCATCTGCCAAGTGCAGGCCAAGATGAGACAAAGACCAGAAAGAGCAAAAAGTATGAAAGGAAGATAAATAGTAGAGTGGTGATGAGTGGAAGGATACAAGAAGAGGGGATGAAATGGGTAAAAGAAATGGATGACAATTAAGGTGAACTGTGGGAGATGATCAAATCATCTGTCAATGGGGAGATGCAATCATCCATCAGAGTGCCTTGCTGCAGGAGAACAGTTTAAATGTATTCTCTGTGTGTATGTGTGTGCGTATGCATGTGTGTGTGTGTGTGTGTGTTTATGTGTTTAACGGTCTCATCTACTTTTACACACTCAGGGCCACAAACTAATTAACTACAGAACAACTGGTCTACACTACAGTTGATTTAGCAGTGAGCCACACAGCTGAATAATCACTCAACAGTTTTTATTAGCATTCCGCTCTGCCTGTGCTTGTTTACTTTGGTCCCCCCGAGTGTGTATGTGTGTGTGTGTGTGTGTGTGTGTATGTGTGTGTGTGTGTGTGTGTGTGTGTGTGTGTGTGTGTGTGAGTATGTGTGTGTGTGTGTGTGTGTGTGTATGTGTATGGTATGTGTGTGTGTGCGAGTGTGTGTGTGTGTGTGTATTCTGATGCAAAGACGTGCAAGCAGGCAGGCCCATGCTGATTGAATAGTGTGATTACCCATATATGGTAGTGAAGGATGGTTGTAGTGTGTAGGGTACTTTGATTGTTGCTGATTGTGTCACAGACGGAGAGAGAGAGAGAGGAGAGAGAGAGAGAGAGAGAGAGAGAGAGAGAGAGAGAGAGAGAGAGAGAGAGAGAGAGAGAGAGAGAGAGAGAGAGAGAAGAGAGAGAGAGAGAGAGAGAGGGGGAGATAAGCAGAGAGAAGCAGAGAGAAACAAAGAAAAAAATACCATCTACAACACAATGATTGTTCAAAGATGGTGTGGCTTAACTGAATCCAGTTTTGACTCGTCTATTTTACCAGGAGCAAATGCACAGCAGAGAAAGTCAGTTCGGAGTTCATATTTCTTCATTTGATATTTCCCTTCCGAAGCCACCAAGGGAACGTCCTTAAGTACAGAAGGCCTCTATACCATGTGAGTCTCTGGGGGAGGATCAGGGAGAAATCTCCCCATTCATGGAGCCCAGAGAGGGCCCGAGGCCCCAGCCTGACTGACTGGCCCCGCAGGGACTCTCCCTGTTTGGCT
>NC_090051.1:20370386-20398946 GCF_038355195.1 Osmerus mordax | reverse complement strand
GAGGGAGAGAAAGAGAGTTTGAGGGAAAGAGGGTGACACTCAAGGTGGAAAAGGAAATTAATGACTCTCCTCTTTTTCTCCTTAGACTCTTGTGAAGTCTTTCCCGTGCTGCCTGAGAGAAAATGTCCTTAAAGTAAAGGCTGCTCTAATACGTTTTATTTGAACCAACGAGAAGTTAGTAATTTCCAACTTAATGTTTTCGACTGTACCTAACAAAGACTGGCCTCGTGTCCCGATTGTAACTTCATCCAACGGCCCTCTGGCCTCTTTAAAAATGATATGGTGGGATTAATGAATGTCATTCACCCATTAGCCACCCCCATTGACACATAATGGACCACCCCGCAGCAGCGTTTAAACCAGTGCATCTGTCCTTTGGGTCGGATCATTTGTGCACAGCAGGGGGTGGTAATTGACTGAGCTGTTCCAATCAGAGCTGTAAACACGATGGAGTCCCCTCTTCTCCTCTCTTCACAACGTTCCCACCCAGGTTCCATCTCTCCCTCTCTCTCTCATTACTTATGTTATTGAATCTCGTCCAATGTATTTTACACTATACAGGGGAGTGTTGACCATTCTGACAAATACATATTCTCAAACTCAAGAGCAGGTGTACCCATGGTGAAATGAATGTCAAAGGAATGTTGAGTTTCCAACAGACAGGTTTCTAAGGTACCCCTCTCCTGTCTGTGTATGCATAAAAGTCACAACATGTGATAAACAGTTGGTATAATCATGTCAAACCTCTCTCTCTTCCCCCTCTCTCTTCAACATCGTTCCACTCCACCAATTCTCTCTCCTTTCTCCTCCATCCTTCCCCCCTCTCTCTTCGTCTCTCTCTCCATCACCTCTCCCTCTCTCTCCCACACCCCTCTTTCTCCTTTCCCGCCTCCCACCAATCCCTCCCTTCCCCTCGTCTCCCTCCCTCTGTCTCTGGTATAAACACACAGCGGGGGGTTTTCTGGGTAGAGAGCGTCTCACGCTGGGAGAGAATCTCTCTGGCCCGGCGAGAGCTGAAGGTCGAACACACTCCCCGTCAGAACAACAGGCGGAGGAAGAGAGGAGGAGAGGAAGAGGCGGAGGATACAGGGCGAAGAAGGAGCAGGAGGGGGAGGGGCGAGGTAGGAGGAGGAGGGGGAGGCAGCTCTAAATACGTGCGGTCCTCCCGCTCTTTTTGTGAGCATGTAAATAACGTGCGCTCATACACGGTAATTCGACTCAATGTCGGTGTAGCCAGCGTATCCCTATCTTGTGAAGGTGCATCCACAAGTAGGGCATGGAGAAAGGTTGGGCTGTAAGCAGCTCTACGGAGCCTACAAGAGTGTACAAATCCCCTGCAACCAAATGCTGGAAAGACGAGAGAGAGGGGGCATAGTTGTGGGGAGGTGTGTGTGTGTGTGGGGGGGGAGGGGGGCGGTGAATTGTGTCAGAAACAGAGAAAGAGAGAGAGAGAAAGAGAGAGAGAAAGAGAGAGGAAGAGACGAGAGAGAGAGAGAGAGAGAGAGAGAGAGAGAGAGAGAGAGAGAGAGAGAGAGAAAGAGAGAGAGAGAGAGAGAGAGAGAGAGAGAAGAGAGAGAGAGAGAGAGAGAGAGAGAGAGGGGAAAGAGAGAGTGAAAGAGAGAGAGAGAAAGAGAGAGAGAGAAAGAGGGGTGAGGAGTGTGAGAAGCTGTCTTGCTCATCGTCTTATGTCAGGATGGATAAGTGATCTGCAGAAAATAAAAGGAAAGAAATAGAGAGAGAGAGAGAGAGAGAGAGAGAGAGAGAGAGAGAGAGAGAGAGAGAGAGAGAGAGAGAGAGAGAGAGAGAGAGAGAGAGAGGAGGGAGAGGGAGAGAGGAGGGAAAGAAACACAGAATGAAAATAGCCCTGTCTTTGCAGAATGAGAATCTGCTGACTACCAAAAAGTGAGAGAGCACTTCTTTGGAGAAGGGGGGATTGGAAGTTGGAGGAAGGACACGAGACAAGACAAGAAAAGTCTGCACTATTCTGTATGATTCATTGTCGGCAGACAACGTTTTGACACATTGACACATGGGCACGACACAGAGCGCCTTTCTAATGATCTGGTAACGTGCTGTCATGAGTGAGGGCCTGGACATCCAGGCCTCCCCTGTCCGAAGGATTCGAGCTGTCTGCCAGCATGTCTTTATGTGTCAGTCTCTCTCGTCTCAGTGTGAGGGTATGAGGGAGGCCAGAGAGTTCTCGGCTGAGGGTCAACGCCTGCCCGCTTGTCACCGACAGACAGGAAAAACGGAGGACAGACATGGAAGCAGATACCCGTCGGCCATAACTACACCCCTCTGGTGAAAAACAAGAACCTGTCCGGTATATCATCAACCAAGTCTTGCTTTTAACAAACAACCACGTCTTGTCTGCCTGCCTCCCAGTAGACAGGGCTGGGAAAGGCAATCATCTGCTTGTCTCAGAGCTCTAAACTCCTGGAACACAGATGCACAATGTCTCGCTTTTCTTCTCCCGCTGTTTTTTTTCTCCAACTGGTACATTTGCATATTCCGGGAGTCTACCAAGAAAATAGCCCCCAGCTAGAATAGCCAGGACGCTGTGCATATTGAAGACAGCAACACAGCAAGGGAGGGGAGCGAGGGACGAAAGAGAGAGAGAGAGAGAGAGAGAGAGAGAGAGAGAGAGAGAGAGAGAGAGAGAGAGAGAGAGAAAGAGAGAGATAAAGAGAACCAAATGGGAGACTATAGGTTTACTCTTTACTTTGGTGTGCTTATTACTGTGTAATTACTAATGATGTGAGATTTGCACCTTATCCTGTATGCTGAAAATGCACATTTGCAATTTTTAATGGATAAAAAAAAGTAGACCACTGAGATGGAGAGAGAGAGAGAGATAGGGAGAAAGAGAGAGAGAGAGAGAGAGAGAAGAGAGAGAGAGAGAGAGAGGGGGGGGGGGGGGAGGAGTGGAGAGGAGAAAGAGGAGAAAGAGACAGAGAGAGCTGGAACAAGGGCTAAATATGTGCATCATAAGAAGGCCTCTCCACCCAGCTTCCTTCATGAATATCAAACAGACAGCCGTGCTCTGCTCTGAGCCAAACCAGCACAACAACACATGAAAGACATTATACTGGTACCCGACTGGATTTGACCTATGTCTACCGAGAGGCAGAGACCTGAATAGGTCTACAAAAATAGGCTATTACTGTAACCCGGCATTCGCAATGTGTACTCTTCGCAATCCTTCGGCCTATGTAGCGTGGTTCATTAAGGATATTCTGTTTAAGCAAAACCGAGCGAACGATGTACTGTACAAGCTCTGTAAATGAAACGTTTTAAACACTAGTCCAATAAAAAATATACCCTTTGTCGTGATTTGCCGCGTCTTGTTGTGCTTTGTTGAATGATTATTTTGTAGCCTACCTGTGAAGACCTCATGGTGACGGGATCTGTGGCGTAATATAACGTCTCATTAAGCTACTTCAAATCAAATTAATGAATCTAATTAATTTGTATTTAAAGAGCCTTTCACATAAAGTGTCACATAATCAGTACAGAAAAGATACTTTGAATTGTGGTTATATTCAACAGTTTCTTTTAAAACATTTAAAATGTCGTCCGTTCCATTTTATTACAATGTATGCAAACAGCCTACTTCATGTATAATTCAATAGTTTAAATCAGGCCAATAACAATATACAGTCAAATATATCAATATAAATTAACCGTGAAAATGTATTATTATCAAAAGTATCCTTAGTTTAATTACCCATAACTTGAGGTCTAATATTTTGTAATGTTGCCTTTCTTTTCATTAGGTAGGCCTACCCTAGTAGCTCATTTATTCGCTCTTTTTATTTGTTTGTTTGGTTGAAAAAAACCATTCCGATGGGGTTCCATTGTTTTTCATTGAGAAACAGGATAACAAGGATCTGAAATAATTCACTTTCCCTCCGCGCTGTACTGCCGGATTCTAGGTCCCTGTTGTGTTGCTGCTGAGTCTCTTTCCCGACTAGAGTTCAGACCGTGAACACACTCGCGTAGCCCCCGCGAGGAGGGCCGCTCGCCTCATTGAAGGCACCACGCATTACTGAGCACCCCTGCCCGGTAACCATAGTGACTCTAAAAAGAAGAGGTGGAGGAAAGAGAGTGTCACTGAACATTTGAATTCTTACTATTCCAACAGTTCATGTTGTAATGTAATTTTCAAATTAAACACTTTCCCCAAGGGACATGATGACCATATAATGTTATTTGATAACAAATCAAATCTTTAGGCAAAAGACATCTCACATCTCTAAATAGCAATAAACCTATGACTGCAGGTGTGTAACTCTCTCCATGCATATAATAGTGTTTAGACAACACGCTCCTAATTTTTTCCCAAACTTTTTTAATTCTGACCAAGACAAATCTGCAGGAAAACAGGTTTTGGCTCACTATCGCTAGCATATATGCACCTGGCTCTCAAATCCTCTTCTTCCAACTTGCCTACAAGAAAGCCCCATGTGTTCCACTTAAGTAAATTTGGGAGGTTTAAGTTTGGGGGGAGGATTTGTGGGTTTAAATTAGAGTAAATAAGTTGGCGTTCTTTGCCTACACCAAAAAAAAAACTAAAATAAACTCTGGAAACATTTTATTAAAATGATGTTCATCCGAAGGTGGAAAATCCTTGCCTTCTGTGTGCAGCGCATACCCCGCCGCTCTCAGCGCGTCACGCCACCGTGGCCTTTACTTCAGCAAATGAAAAGGATAGCGCATTAAGATGCAAGTGGCGTGCAAACCTCGGGCTGTATCCAGAGACTCGGTAGGCTACCCTTGACACGGCCCTCGCAGTATCGCGCTATTAGACAGAGAAAAGGCTTTAAAACTAGGCTGTATGTTGGAGTCGCTCTCATGCTGTTGTAGGGTGTTGTGTTTATCTTTGGTATTCCCAGTGGACCTGTCAATTTGGCTGTGTTTGGGCTGTTGGTGTGTCATTTACTCTCGAATTCCACGGTCGAAGGTGCATTTCTGTCCCTCCTGAATTAAACAATCAGATTCTCACTTCGACTGAAGCAGTTGCTGCACCTTATGGGCATTATGGTCTGGAACAACCAGATATAGATGCAAATCGTAAATGTGATTGATAGACACCAACTGCCATATTAACATTAATGATTATGATAAATGAATGAGACAATCATTATGTTGTTGATTACTAGCACCAGTAGCAGTAGGTATGGGTGTGTTTATATATGCAATAATATTTATAGACTATATTTGATCAATCTCTTATTGTTCTTATTGCTGCTGTAATTATAAGTCACCGTATTCAATTGTTCTGTTACGGGTCTATTGTTGATAACAATTCTAAGGCTCTTAAGATGAATGGTCAGATGAAAAGAATCCCAAAAAGGAACCTGGAGTAAGCTTTCGAGACGTGCCAATCCCTCCCTGGATATCTGTCCAATCAGCGGGAGCCCTGTTTTCCACTTCCTGCGCTAATAGGGAGGAGATGGGAACGGCGTGCGCACGCTTGGCACAGGGTAAACACTCGCCTGTCCTCGCACTTCTGGGGAGGCACGAGTTGAAGAAGTGGCAGGTGGAGAGAACAGTAGATGGAACGGAGAGGGAGGGAGCACCGCTTTGGAGATCGTCGTTTTGTCGTTTTGATAACATCTTAAATTAATCCCGATAAAAGAAGATAAGCAGAGGAAAAGTCAGCACAATGTTTACACTTTCCACCTCAGACGAATTTCGTCGCCCAGGAGAAGAATGCCCATGAAAGGAAAATAACCACGACTGTGGACTAGTTCAGTAAAGGTTTGCAGGACGCAGCAAACTTTTCTCGTTAGTTTGTTTTAAACACGGAGTGAAGAGTATACATGTATTTTGAAGTATAGCATTTGCTTCTCTTTTGTGCGCTTTTTTATGGATTGGGGTTGATCTCTCGAATCCTCACAAATTCACAAATCATAGGCTACTCTCCATAATATTTACTAGCCTAATATTTTTCATAAAATAGACAATCTTGCGTGGGAGAGTTAAAGCTTTTAACCAAACAAGGAAAGAGAGGAATACTACAAAAGCTTTATGGTGTGGGGAATGGCAGCAGCTACTTCCAGTCCTTATCTGGCCAGTAATAGGATCCTCTCTACCGGCTCCATCGTGCACTCTGACCGGGGTGGCGGTGGCATGCAGCAGGGTAGCACCGCTGTCACCTCAGTGTCCGGAGGATACAGAGGGGACACTTCAGTAAAAATGGTCCAGAGTGATTTCATGCAGGGTGCTATGGCGACGAGCAACGCGGGGCACATGCTGAGCCATGCCCATCAGTGGGTCACCTCGCTCCCTCACGCTGCCGCAGCCGCCGCCGCGGCCGCCGTAGCTGCAGCCGAGGCCGGCTCTCCATGGTCCTCCAGCCCCGTAGGGATGACGGGTAGCCCGCAGCCGCAGGAGCTGAAGAGGAGCACGGGGCGGGAAGACATGCACTCCGGCTCTGCTCTGCACCACAGGTCTCCGCATCTAGGCTCCCATCAGACACACCCAGGTGCTTGGGGAAGCACCAACGCCGCGCACATCGCCATCTCGGAGGGACAGCAGCAGCAGCAGTCGTTAATTTACTCACAGCCCGGGGGATTTACGGTGAACGGGATGCTTAACTCACCGGGGAGTCAGAGCTTGATGCATCCGGGACTGGTTCGAGGGGAGTCCCCAGAGCTTGACCATCACCACCATCACCATCACCACCACCATCAGCAACACCCACACCATCATCAGCACCAGGGCGGGGTGAGCCACGACACACACTCCGACGAGGACACGCCGACATCGGACGACCTGGAGCACTTCGCCAAACAGTTCAAGCAACGACGGATCAAATTGGGTTTCACCCAAGCGGACGTGGGATTGGCGCTGGGCACGCTGTACGGCAACGTGTTCTCCCAGACCACCATCTGCAGATTCGAGGCTCTCCAGCTCAGCTTTAAAAACATGTGCAAGCTGAAACCTCTGTTGAACAAATGGCTGGAGGAGGCTGACTCCACCACGGGCAGCCCGACCAGCATCGACAAGATTGCTGCGCAGGGCAGGAAAAGGAAGAAGCGCACCTCCATCGAGGTGAGCGTCAAAGGCGCTTTGGAGAGTCATTTCCTTAAGTGTCCCAAACCCGCCGCACAGGAGATCACCTCCCTGGCAGACTCACTGCAGCTGGAGAAAGAGGTAGTCCGGGTCTGGTTCTGTAACCGCAGGCAGAAGGAGAAGAGGATGACGCCGCCAGGACTGCCGCACACACCCGAGGATGCGTACTCGCAGGTGGGCAACATGAGTTCAGACTCACCATCACCATCCATTGACTGCAAACGGATGTTCAGCGACACGTGAGAATACTAGGCCTATACAATATTGCTTGGACTATATTTATTGACTTGCATCGACTTGACAATGGACATTATTGCCGTGAAATTGAACTGGGCATTAATTGAATTTACTTTTAATCAAAATAAACAGCAAAACAACATGGAAGTCTTTACCATCGACGTTGAAGCTGTTATCTGTGTGTCAGCTAGAATTTTGTTTCTTAGGGGTGTTGGGATGGGCCTATGGACTTGAACGAGAGGGTTAAACCTATTTTCATCAGGTAACTTTGATGCACTAACAAAATGTAAACTTTCTATAGCTTTTCGGTCACAAAGACCATCGAGGTGCACATAGTTAATAACAGGGGAATTTAAGAGTGATGTTTCTGATATAATAGGCCTAACCACGGTGATCTGTATGGCTTTCATACATCTCTGCCCGTAGGCTACTGCCCGGTTTAGTCCACCAAAAGTTATCGGAGTTATTTATCCTGCTTTGCCCCATTGATAAACGTATACCCTTCCATTAAACACTTGTATGATTTAGTAGAATGTTAAAACTAATTGAAATGGAATTGAACTTGAATATAAAACGAGAAGGTAGGCTATTAACGTTTTTTATTCAAAATGTTGTGTTCTCTAAATCTTGGAGCATCGCGTTGAGTAGCCTCTGTTTGAGAAACAAAAAAGACGTAGGCCCTGTTAATCATCCACATTTTCATCAGGCTATATTATTATATTATTTGATGTATTAAGAGCAATAACTGATGTCCCTCAAAAAGTATAACTCTTCCCTTGTGCAGTTTCCGTTGTTAACGTGTGTAGACTTTTATTATGATGAGAACCGTGACTTTCAATGAAGCACTCATTCCCAAAACGTGTTGTATTGTATATTTTTGTGTGACAATTTTCACTACTGTAATTTATTTCCTGTGTTTTGAGAGGGATAGGCTAATAATAATTAAAAAAACATACATTTGTGATAATTAACGTTTTAAATGTCAGAGTCAGTATAGGCTTAACGTCTAGACGAGCCTACAGTGTTGACTCAATATTTCGGTCATACCTTACTTTTTTTTTAGTCTAAACTGTTTTCAGGACAATAAAAGACGTGTAATGTAAAGACAACCTTAAACGTCGTCTTCTTTCAGTTTATACAGCCCAAAAAGGTATTATAGTCTTTAGCACAATTGAATAACCAGGAACCCAAATGGAACCTTACAAAAATGTTCACGGATTTGAAACGGGTTGTATGGAAACTTTTTTGATAGTTCTATAGGCCCGCACATCAAAGTAGGTAGGCCTAATCCAAATAATGCAATCAAAGAATGTTTTTATTTTCTCAAGCCTTTGGTGCTTGGTCCTTTAGTTGATGGAAATAAGTTTAGTGGAAGGCACATCTTTTCATTTATATTTTCACATCTACTATATCGGCCTTTATTAAGACGTAACCCTTTGAGTTGCAGCGCATGTAGCATTTCAGTATTCTTTTAGGCTATGTTTACAATATTGTACCTAAAGAAATTAATGTGAAATAGTGTAATTTAAATCTTAATCATTTTACAACGTGATAGTAGCCAATCCCCAGGAAAAGTTTTGGGCTAATGAGAGAACACACACATCTCAGTTAATATTTCGACTGCAGTCTATCCTGCAATAGGCCTACAAGTAGGCCTCCATTTCAAATATTTGCACTTTGGTTATCTTGCGGATCCATCCAGCGGCATGACGCCCTCTGGCACGCGGCCAGCGGAGGTCGGCTACCCCAGCTGGCGGTTCACCTCCGCAGCGGTTGCCAAGGTGACAGCGAGTCAGAGCTGTCTCGGAGTCGCGGGAGGGGCGAGCCGCGAGCGAATCTATCGCCACAGATGATAGGTTTGGTAGCAATATGGAGATGGGGAAACTCAAAATATATTTGTCTTTTCTCTTGCTCGCTCTCTTCGCCAATTTTCTTTTCTCCAGCCCTCTTTTACTGTAATCTCTCTTTCTTTCTTCACCTCTCCCTGTCCACCTCGTTTATTCCTTTTTCAAGTAATTTTTATGGGAATGCACAGGCCTGTTGTGGAACAGAATGTGTTCAGAGGTGAAAGGTCAGCCTGCTGATCCAGTAGCTGATAGGCTGGACCAGAGGCACTCTGAGGCATTAAGGAAATGGTTTGGAGCTTGGGTTTAATAAGTGACTTTGCTCGGGTACACTAACTGTGCTTACAGCTAGACACTCATTAATCTATTACCAGAAGTCTGTCACACACAATAACACAGGATCAAAACCTGAACACTTGAGGGCAAGGAATATGGATCACAGGTCAAACAACACACACAGCAAAATGTGTATGTTCACAATCAAATGTGTATGAGTACATGGCCTACTTGTTAACAACACACATGTGTTCCCGCAAGCGAGCACAAACACACACAGACACACACACCCACACCGACACACCCACACGCACGCACGTACACACACACGCACACACATCAAATAGAACATAGAGGATATCTATTGCTCAAATTGTGTTGAAACATTAGCCTTGGAGAAAGAGAGAACTGGGAAATAAGTTAGTCAGAAGTTTGTCATGAAAGTGTAAGTAAGTGCGTGTCCGAGCACTGGCATTATTCATAGGAAAAGGCTTATAAATAGCCCTATATGTGGCTGAGGCTGGGCCATGAATGGCCTGTTTGATCAGGCTCTGCTGGGCTGCAGCCACTGTCCTCATCCAGCCAGCAGTCAGACCTTCTTAGCCCTCACTGAGAACCGCAGAGCTGGATGCTACGTACTCCAGCATGGCCATCATCCTCACGTCCCTGACTAGTCAGAACTGCCAAGGGGCCATGTGAGCATGGGTCTTCGGTTTTATAACAGAAATACAGCAACTGGATAATACATTTACATGTAGCAGACGCTCTTATACAGAGAGACTTACAGTAAGTACAGGGACATTCTCCCCGAGGCAAGTAGGGTGAAGTGCCTTGCCCAAGGACACAACGTCATTTTGCACGGCCAGGAATCGAACCAACAACCTTCTGATTAATAGCCCGACTCCCTAACTGCTCAGCCATCTGACCCCTACACAACAAAGTGTTTATTTGTGTATGTGTGCATGAGTGTGTTTGTGAATGTGTGTGGACTGGTGTTGCTGATGTCCTGGTTATGAGTGAGGGTGATACATTACATTTACATTTAGTCATTTAGCAGACGCTCTTATCCAGAGCGACTTACAGTAAGTACAGGGACATTCCCCCCGAAGCAAGTAGGGTGAAGTGCACAACGTCAGTTGGCATGACCGGGAATCGAACTGGCAACCTTCGGATTACTAGCCCGATTCCCTCACCGCTCAGCCACCTGACTCCCTGATACCACAGACAGGGAGGTGTGTATGTGTGTGTGTTTGCATGTGTGTGTGTGTGTGTGTGACAAGGAGGTGTGAAGGAGGAATGATCCAGGGGAGGCAGTCTGGACAGATCCTAGACCAATCAGGATAGACACCTCTGATCAATGGGGCCCAGTGCCAACAAAATCAACCGAATGTAGATGCGATCCAAGTAGCATGGAATCGTGATTACGCTATTGGTCAGGTGACCATCCTGCTTTCAATACCCCCTCACGTACGCACACTGTTGTGATGCTAGATGCAGGGCAGGGCGTAGGTTCCACACCCCTCTGTCATCAAGCAGGGGAAACACATACTAACCCCCGCCCCCCTTCCTCAAGTCTCCAAAGCCCCAATCTTCTCTGATAAAACTGAAGCAAATGTAAGCCCTCTGGATTGTAATGTGATCCTGGCGGCAGCTTAGCGATGTAAAGATGGAGGATAAGGCTAGAATTAGAGGATAAAAGAGCTCCTTTAAGGTTTCTGTCATCAGCCGTAGGCTGGGCCAGCGAGCAGCCGCCCCCTGAATCTCAATGCGGGGATCTTAACGCTAGCCTGCGTATGTACGAACGTGTGGGCTGTTGTTTCCTGCAATTATTTTGCGACAGACGGCAGAATAGACGAAAAAACTCTGTTCACAAAAGAAACTGAGAGGCTTATGATGAAAGGGCTCTGTTTAATTGCACTGTTTATCAGCCTCTCAGTCTGAATGAAGGGGCGCAGAGCTTGCATTAAGTGCCTGACGTGTGTGTGTGTGTGTGTGTGAGAGATTTTGTGTGTATATCCATGAATTTGCTATATGTGAAATGGTACTGTATATATAGCAGTAAGTGTCCTTGTTGCTGTGTAGTTAATTGGTGTTACATGGTAAGCTTGTCATTATCTCTTTCAGTAAATGTAGCATATATAATTGCTCATAATTGTTCCGGGAGCCCTGCGCAGAAGTACTCTACGACACACACTTGTTACACACAATGTCCCTTCTGTAGTTCTCAGGTTGAACGGATCTTTGTTTTCATGGCCCATGACTGATACAAGCACAATATCAACCTCGCTATCGCTCGGTCGATACGTTAAAGCCGTTAAAGTTGGATATTTCCCGGCATGACCTCACTCTCAGTTAGTAAGTAGTTAATACAGAAGTTGTTCAGAATCAGAATCAATCAATGAGCTTTATTCGCCAAGTGAGTTTACACAAAAAAGGAATTCACTGTGGCAGGAAGGTGCATACGATTAAGAATATACACATCTTAAATATAAAAAGTATAAAATGTGCAACAGTCTAAATAATTCAGACGTAAACACTGTGAACCAAAAGTGTTTTGTCTCTGCGTCCTCATCCTGTTTACCATCAGGAGATTCACCCTTCTCACTTCTTCTTCCTCCATACACGCTGTCTCTTCTCACTCTCTCTTTTCCCTGTTTCCCCCTCCCCTCTGTCAATGTCTCTCTCTCTCAATGTCTCTCTCTCTCCCTTCCACAATTTCCGCCTCTCTTATTCCCTCTCTTACTTTCTCTCTCCATCTCTCTCATGCTCATTACCAGTCACAAGTATTTGGTGTTAATTATTGTCACATTGCGGAGGCAGGTTTGCCACCAGAGACTAACACTGATTAACACACTACAGCCCCCTCTGAGGCAGAGAGTGAGGGGGAGAGGGAGGGGGGAAGAGAGAGTGAGAGAGTGAGGGGGAGAGGGAGGGGGGAAGAGAGAGTGAGAGAGTGAGGGAGAGAGGGAGGGGGGAAGACAGAGTGAGAGAGTGAGGGGGAGAGTGAGGGGAAGAGAGAGTGAGAGAGGGAGGGAGGGAGGGGGGAAGAGAGAGTGAGACGGAGTGTGAGAAGGATAGAGAGATTTCCACAACACCACAGGGAGTCCATCAGCCTTCAGTCCTTCATAGAGTGCAGTGAAGAAGATGGAAAAGAGAGGGAGAGAAAAAAGGGAGAGAGCGAGGATAGAGGGAGAGAGCGAGGCCTTGAACAGACTTCAGTGTGGATGATAGAGGGTTTGCGGGGGCTTTGAGAGGCAAAGGCCGTTTTAAACACATAAGAGGGCTTCATGTGTGTGTTTGTGTGTGTGTGTGTGTGTGTGTGTGGGGGGGGGGGGGGGGGGGGGGTAAAATATGTGAATGCGCTTCTCGGTGAGGCTTTCTGGAGTGCCAATTTTTTGTCTGATGTTTCTGAGTGAGGTCAGAAGTGCAAGAGATACAGCAATACAGTTCTTCCAGTTCAAACACACCCCAACGCAATCCTAGTCTCTGCCTCCCGTTTTGCCACTTAGACTCAGTCAACCTTTTAAGTAATATCATGATACTCTCAATGTGATGAAAAACAAACAAACAAACAAACAAAACAAACGCTAATTTTTCAAAGGGGGGGGGGGGGCGGGGGGCTCTGCAAAATTGTCACCGGTCCTCCCTTCGGTCGACTCAGATTAAGAGGGTGCAAACGTTGTGCATTTCAGCCCCTGTTTTCTCCTCTGGAGAGTAATGGAGGAGCCTTCTCTCTCCATCAGGAAGGCATTACAGCAAACATCTGTGGAATAACGGACAGGGAAATGAGTTCTCCCTGCAGCCAGCCTGCTGTGTGGGTGCCATGGAACGTGACCAGCATGCATGTTGCCCAACCGGTGGAGTGGAACCCGTTTGATGGGTACGTTCGACACACTGGCACGATGCCAATTTAGACAAGCATGCCCACGAACAGAATCTCGCTCTGCATGGCAAGTGTCTGTGTGTGTGTCTGTGTGCGTGCATGAGTGTGTGAGTGAGTGTGTTTGTCTGAGAGAGATAGAGGGAGAACGAGCTAGAGAGAGAGAGAGAGAGAGAGGTACTCAAACCCCACCAAATTCAATTTCCCTATACAATTGAATATCTGAAGGAAATCTGGCACCGCGGCCAATTTTATCACCCGATTTCCTGCACTGAATCAAGGGGCCAAAAAGGCCCTTGTTGTGGTGAGCCAGGTATGATTCCTCTCAAAGACAACACCAGATGAGCTCTGGATTTTAGTGTTGTGTGACACATTTCTACAACAGTTTCGTGTCATCCGTGCATGTACCATTAGCTATGGAATTTGGGGTCATCTTGGCACAAGAAAACTTTTAAATAAAACGTATCTCGATTTGTGCATTGCAGTTTTGTGTCGCTGTCTGTGCATCAGCTTTTGAACATTACAATGCTGCCACCTAGTGGTGCACATCCTTAGCACACGATACATTCGGCGATCGTGGTCAGCGATTTGTTTGCTCTCCAAAAGTGCCCCCTACTGTTCAGTAGCTACTGTAGTCCGATGGGTCACATGCTAATGTTTTCTCCAGCAGGGGTCAGTGTGTTTCTGACAGCAGGTGTTCAGTCTTCAGTCCGACATCCATCCTCATCTGAAGGGTGGTCTGCATGGGATGAGTGGATCTGCCTGTCACATGATATCACCAATATAAGGACAAGATCTCATTGGTGTATCAATAAAGGACCTCGGTCAGAAGGTTGGCAGTTTAAATCCGCTCTGTGACACAACAAGAGGAAAAAGATCTCTCTGTCGATCTTTCTCAATCCTAAAAACGTTTGACTCTATTACAAGGTTTCGGCACAGCTATCATCGTTCATCTGATTACATGAATGATTATGTCACGTCCTGTACACTGTGTCTGTGGAGCAGAAATTTAGTCCACAGTACTGGCAAAGCGACCAGAAAAATAAAAAGTGAAAAACTATTTTAGACACAATGTCTAATAGATCACAGCTGACTCAGCACATGATACTGCTCCAGGAAGACCCAGCATAATTAGATTTCCTTGTTATCGGTTTAAACTCATGATTAAAAAACAAGTGAGCCATTAGACTTTTTGCAAAAACCACCCCTCAACATCTCTGTCAGTTCATGGACAACTGAAGGTATTTGTGTGAATGATTGTGCTTGTTTCTGTGCTCCTGTTTGTCTGAAGGTTTCTGTATTTACATTACATTTACATTTATTCATTTAGCAGACGCTTTTATCCAAAGCGACTTATTTGTGTGTGTTTGTGTACGTGTACGTGTGTGTGTGTATGTGTGTGTGTGTGTGTGTATGTGACCTCCCCTTCCCTATCCCTTATCCTTAACCCTGCATCTTAAGCATCAAGCCTTCCACGTTAATCAGAGCTAATTAAAAGCTCATTTAGGCTGTCATCACCTCTCCTTCCCTGGGGATGGCTAACCAGGAAGCTCTCTACCATCAGGCTCACGTCAGCCATTACCCCCATTCTCAGCCAATCACCCTGCTGAGTGAAGACTGGATCCCCTGCAGGATGGAAGCTTCTAGGAGGATATATGATATTCTAGGTTTGGACAGGAGACAGTCCAATATATATAACTCTAATTAAAGTATAAATAGCATTAGATTATTACAATGTGATGTTATTAAATTTTTTCTTCTCATATTCATAAATGTGAATTCACACTTTGTTAAATATGGCTATAGAATGGAGTAAGACAATATTTAGGTGGGGGCCACTCACACATGGCAATGATGCCTCAAAGAATAGTAGAGTGTTTATCAAAACGTTTAAACTTGTTCAAAATTATTTGTTTCTATCTCCTAACCTCACATCTGAGTCACAAAATTCATTTGATCAGCTTTCAACCGACAGCAGCAGGGATTATATTTTTGTTTTCCAGGAAACAGACATTCTATATAGATATTTTTGATCCTCCAGTTGCCGTTGCTGTAGTTCTGGCTCTGGCTGAAGACTCTGTTGCTGGATCATTCAGCTAAACATACAAAGCTACCCCAGGTTTATTTAGGCACAAAGGCATCATCCTCTTAAGTCCGTGTGTCTATGGGTGGTGATGAGAGACACTATATCCCTGTGTGGGGAAATGTGCTTGTGTACATTTCACTTGCTGGATGGAGAAAAGAAGCTGTAGTCCATCTGGTTGGAATTACATTTCGCAGGCTTCCTATTTTATCTCCCCCTAACGTTTAGCTACAGTTTACCCACAATACAACGAAGGTGAAAGTGGAGACTGGAGAGAGTCGACCACCCTCTTCCAACTCCTCCACCTCAGATGCAGTCTTCGTCCTTCCGTCATCTCATCCTTGGTGCATTCCTGTCGGTAGAAGGCCCAGAGTTTAAAAGAGTATGTTAAAGACTAGGGACGCCCAATCATAAGCAGGAAAGTGAGTTTGGTGCATTAGCGACAGCATGGACACATGCCTGACTGTATGTCTGGATCATGTGTGGTGGAGACCGTGAGAGCTGCTCATCTTCAGAGTAGCAACAGTTCAGTGCTTCTCGCTTTCACTTTACACAGCATTTCATTTACTGATTATATACAGGTAACCCAATGTGCAGAGGCAGATAGATATGTGTGCTAGGACGATAAAGTCCCAGCTTGTTGGTATGTTGGAGTTTCCAACAAGTGTTTTCGTCCACTTTATATCACCTTATAATTAGCTTGATGAGACAGCTCTCAAAATAGTTACCCTGAGAACGAAAGTTACTGTGAAATTGAGTTTATCTCCAGATTTGATTCTGTAGTTTAATTGAATCGAGGTTGATGATATAGTGGCAAGTACATTTTCTTGACTGAGGTGGCCATTGCTGAGATTATCTAAGTTGGTCCAGCAGAACAACAATGCATTCATAGGAGAGTGAATAATTTGGTAAAGAAATCTTGTGATATCTGATATTATCTGCAGAAAACATGTCAACAAATTAAACCCGTAAGTCAAAGAGGGCCAGAATAAGTTAATGCTTTTCAATTGATGATGTGTGAATTTGCTGTTCAGAAATGAATTGCTGTAGGTGATCTGGTTTGAAACACCTCTATCTCACATTCAAATATGTATTTTATCTACAGACTAATCTCATACCAACAAATTGTCCAAAACTGGTAACCCGGTTACCGTTGCCAAACACATGGTTGGGCCGTAGCAACACCCAATCAGGAACCAGAATAAACTTCCCTTTACCACCTGTATGGGCCCATCGTCACTCTCCACTTAGCCGTAAAACGAGACAGAGAAGGGGGGGTGAATAGGGAGGAGAATAAAATAGTGTGAAATACCTCCTTAAGTAACACATCATCTCCCTTTTCCCCTCCACTGCTCTCTCCATCCCAGGGAGGTTCCTCCGGTACCCCACCCTCCCCTGGTCACATGGCGGGACCACCCCGTACAGGGTTACAACACAGCCGGGTTCTCTCAGTCCAGGAACCCCACAGACCTGCCTCAGACCTGCTTCAGACCTGCCTCAGACCTGCCTCAGACCTGCCTCAGACCTGCCTCAGACCTGCCACAGACCTGCCACAGACTTGCCTCAGACTTGCCACAGACCTGCCTCAGACCTGCCACAAACCTAGGACTTTGTGAGAATATCAGTTTGACTGATTCTAGGTTCTGCAGGATGTCCTTGTTGGGAGTCAGAGATGGTAAAACTGTATTCATGAGATGAATAACTTCATCAAACCAGACACACACGTTTAGGATCTGCTGCACTTCAGAGATGTATAGACACAGACACGACTCCAAGGCAGTTTGGTTTGACTGGATGAACTTTGACTGGTATTGTAGACCCAGAGGAGCTGTCCTCATATAGCTACAGGGCATGGTTACCCTCAAACAGTCATCACTACACACCAAAGAGGTCCCAACTGAGCTCTAGTTACCAGGCTGACGCACACTCCAAATCCACATCCATGATCCTGCAACCCTCTCCAGGGATGCCCCCCCAACCATCTGAAATAACCCCCCAACCCCCAGGGATGCCCCCCCAACCATCTGAAATAACCCCCCAACCCCCAGGGGTGGCCCCGAATTAACACTCTTGTCTTTGTGCCGCTTTGGGTGGCCAGGGGATTCTGTGGCTAACCTTGCGCAGATGGAAAATACCACGAGCACTCAGACTCAAGTGTCAGCGATGCCTTCTTCTCTTCACACAACCCTTTAGAAGGAAAACAATCCAAAATGGCTTCTGCAACAGGCGGGGAGAACAGCCAATGCAACGACCGTGTTCCCAAACAATGAGAACTACAAATTACTGGTCAATGTGATTGTTCCTGTTGGGTCAAGGACGCTTCGGGATAAGCTAACACATCTTAGAGTGTGGGATAAAGTTCCAAACTCTTACAGTACATGCTGAACCATTATGACTTCTCATGAACTAACAGCCTACTGATTTTCTTGTTATCATGCATTATTTGGTCTCGCTGGATGAACCCTGTATCCAAATGTGACCTTAAAAGTCCTCACAGCATGTCTCCCTCGGAGCCTTACAGAGTCGTAACCGGCTTTGTGTGGTTGAAGGTACGTCTGATTTACCCAAGAAACCATGTCATGTGTTGCGCTAAAAGAGGTGGGACTGGAGGTGGAGGAAATTAAAGTCAGATGATGATGTTTCCTCCCTGAGAGGAAAGGCATTTGTTGGAATCTCTTTTCAGGAGACAGAACAGCGAAGCCAGGTGATTTAATTTGAGCTCCTCTAACTCGACTTCCAATCCTCCGTAACTATTTTCACATGGATCAGTTGATGTTCTCCAATAAAAGGCCTACTCACACAAGCAACAACTTTGTTAGTCAACAAACCTTGTTTATGTATGACTTTTTATAACCCAATTCATAATATGTAGCTTTGACCAAAGAGGCACAGTGTGGCACAGAATGATGTTCTAGTGCTGGCTCTCTTGCATTACATGTTTGTTTGTAGCAAACATTTGATTCACAGTTGATTCTTAACAAACATGTAAGGAGAAGCCGGAAACAGGATGTTCAGTAGGATCCGGTCCCAGATCCTCGGGCCTCCTTCAGCCTATCCTGTTCTCAGCATCTGGTCCACAGTCCCCACCTGCAGCCTCAACCCCTGCCCCAGCCCCAGCCCCAGCCCCAGCCCCAGTCCCAGCCCCAGCCCCAGCCCCAGCCCCAGTCCCAGCCCCAGTCCCAGCCCCAGTCCCAGCCCCAAACCCTACCCCAACCCCTGCCCCAGCCCTAGCAGACTTTGACGGTGTGCCTACATTCCACCGCCCCCTATCCTCCATCCCCCAGTCCTCTCCCCCAGTCCCTGGCCCCAGCAGCACCCCCCAGCCCGGCCGTTAAGGCTAGGGGATAAGACTGCAGCTGTCTGGGCACCACCAGACCCTGGGTGCTACTAAAGCCTGTGCTTACCACTGCCACAAATACAGTGGCTAGGAAAGGTCAGGTCAGACAGACTCCGTCATCACCCCCCCTCACTTTAATCATTACCCTCAAACCTTGCTGGGTCACTCTTACTTGATCTCCTGGAAGAACCCTCTGAACCACCAGTCAACCATGGAAGAAGAGATCCCGGAGGCTGGCTTTGAAGTTTGATCACCCCATAGGGTAATAACGGGTGACAGAGATGGAGTTGATCTGCTCTGCTGGGGGAGGTAGAAGACTTTAGGTGCTACCAGGAGCCACGTACAGTGGGGTTCTCAGGTTGATCCAGTGCTGAAGAATATGTAGATGCTTCTAGTTTGTTCTAGATTTTCTCCAAGCTAGAGTTTGACCATGTTTTTTCCACAATGAAAGTTGTACAATACCTGGTATCCAAATTGGTCTTGGAAGGGTTACTGAGATTGTCCAATCTCAAGAGAATAACTTCCAGAACCAGTTTAGAATTATTGAATTATTGAATGTGGCTTTAGTATGACCAGTCACTGTACAATGATTGAGATTAGCCTTGGGATGGGTCACAGTGGTAGACTAACTTTTCCTGGATGTTACACCAGTAAAATTGGACAAATTATGGATATGATTTTAATCTTTGACCTTTGGTTTCCTGGGGAGGGGGTTATCTCTCCAGTATCTCTCCACCCTTGATCCTTATCCATTAAATCGTGTCCTTGCAACACGGCCGCAAAGTGATGCTGCTCTATAAATGATGGAGTAAATCCCTGGTCATTTGGGCCTGCATGGTGTTCTCTGACTGCTAAACCCAGAGGGAGATTTGTGGCATGGTTCACAGCCTGCTGCCATCCCACCCGCACTCTTTATTTAGACCCACTTTGGGTTGCCAAGTTGGGCCCCTATTCACCCCCCCCCCCCCCCTCCCCACAGCCCCACTTCCCATCTTGGATGAAACACAAAGCAAAAATCCTGGCGTCTTTCCCCATACCTGCATTAAGGGGCAGTCACATCGAGTTGAAAAAAAATGGCGCCTCATGGATTTGAATGGAGGAGGGCGTGCCAAGGTTAATCTGCCTGAACTTTTGACCCACAAAATGGTGGGACTTTTGACCCACAAAATGGTGGGTGACAGGGTGACAGTCCCACGCTCGAACCCCCCACCAGGTGGCTCTGTCTGGGAGTACTGGAGATGTGTGCCTGGATGTATTTCCCATTTGCAGTGCCATCTACGGGGGTAGAGCAGAGAGAGAGGGTAACATGGCTCTTGTCTGCGATGTAACCTAGCCCTTCTGTCTCGGTCTGCGTTTACTTTACTAATCTGTCCGCTGCCAGGCAAGGACAGCTGGAGCGACTGGTTGCTGGTACGGCTGGGATGGGGGCTGGGAGGATGGAGGCTGGGATGGGGGCTGGGAGGATGGAGGCTGGGATGGGGGCTGGGAGGATGGAGGCTGGGATGGGGGCAGGGAGGATGGAGGCTGGCGGGCTGGGATGGAGGCTGGAGGGATGGAGGCTAGAAGGATGGAGGCTGGCGGGCTGGGATGGAGGCTGGAGGGATGGAGGCTAGAAGGATGGAGGCTGGGGGACTGGAGTTATAGAGGCTGAGGGGCTGTGGGGCTAGAGGACGGAGGCAGGGGAGCTGGGCTAGAGCCAGGACTGTGGTCCATTAGGACACAGATCGCCATAAAGCCTGGGCAGCGGTCAGGGGACAGGCTTGGGGTTGGGTGGGGGGGGGGGGGGGGGCAGCTAGAGGGACTTCTGCTGGTCTTGTCATCACTCAGTTCTGCTGCCTTAAGCCCCGTCACTGCTGCTCCACTGTGGGGGCTGGAGGAAGGTGGGGGTTGGAGAGAGGAGCGGAGGTTTGGTGTCACCAGGTTGAGTTCAGTTGGCTTTCTATGTATTCCATACGTAAAGACGAGACTAGGCCTCATTCAATTATCTCTCCAAATGTTAACATTGTAAAACAGGGGAACGTTCACAATTTGACACACACACACACACACACACACACACACACACACACACACATGTACAGGCCAAACGTTTGTGCACCTACACACGTGCACACACACTGACCTACTACCACAAACAAGACCCACACAAGCACGTAGCCATGGAATCAATTGGACACGGAATGTCGTTGGAGATTATTAGTTTAGGGGTCTGCTGATACAGCATGTATGAGCTCTGTCAACAAATATCACCTGAAACTACAGTAGGACACACAGTAAGAAATCCGGAATGTTTACTTGGCAAGGTCTCCCTACTACCCCCTATCCACCATCTATAATCTTGCATCACAGGTCAGAGAGGGAAGCAGTGATTGGAAGGTCTCACAGCATTCCTGCCTGAAACATTCCCTCACGCCAAGCTCCCTGTAATCCAGTCGCCCCATCGAATATTATTTGAGCTATTGCAATCGGTTGACTTAATATCTATGTGTGGGGCTCCGTTCAACACATTCACACCTGCGGAGAACGAGAGGGCGGGGCGAACTCAACATGGGAGACAACACAAACTGCAAGGCCCTAGGGCGCAACATATGGTAACCACAAACTCTTTCCCAGAGCACTCGGGTCATGCCAGTGGTGCAAAGCAGTTAGGTTGAATGTGGACTCAACCGAATCTGAATTTATAAGGATGTTGCTGTTTTATTCTGTGTTTGTTGTTTCGAGGTTTTTCTGGGGTTTCTTGGTTCCCCTTTAAAGGTTTTCACCCCTGTGTGTTTCTAGGATTTCCAGGGACTTGGTAGTAATTCAATCTCAACCTGCTGACTGAATTACCAAGTTGGAGTCAGATGAGTTTGCTGCACTGTCTCCCTGCGAGCATTTCAATGCTTTGCTTTCAACGAGTTCAAACTGATGTCATTAACGTTGCAGACTGGTTTAGCATGAAGAACGTTGAACATCTAAGCGGATTAGAGCTTTTTTGGGTTCTTTATGTTCCTGTGTGAGATGAAGCAAATGTTTTTTTCCGCTTCTTTGAAGAAGGCGTTTAAATTAAGTTTATGTAGAATAATTGTCTTGTAGTTTCATGTTGTTGTTTTTTTTTACTTGTTAGGTTTTAAACGAGCAGATTTTCTAGTCTGTTATTCTGCTAGTCATCGAGTTAAAACAATTATTAACGCTGGCTCCAACATGTAATCAGGTTATTCATTAATTCTTCGTTAAAGGGGACAGTGAAAGCAACGATTGTAATACCGGATTCTCCAAAAACTAACACAACTAATTGCTCTCAATTGAACAGGAATGATCGGTGATGTTTCCATTCGGTCCATAACTTGTTAAGCTTTTCTACAGGTACACTTTTGCACTTTGAGGTTCATGTTGTTTAATTGTAAGTTGTTTAACTACATGCTCTTATGTTTCTTCCCATTGGCACTTATTTAGTTTTCACAATGTACGTATGCTTCATGTTTTGGCTACCCACAATGTTTTTGGGGCTATCTTGTTGTTCACGATCATTGACCTATGCACTTTGGTAAAGCTCTTTCTTGGAAGTCACTTTGGATAAAAGCATCTGCTAAATGAATAAATGTAAATGTAATGTAAGCATATGGAGTTCTTTAAATCGTTTAAAGGACTGTTGCTACAATATACAACATTACAGTAACGGACATGCATTTGAAGGTTTCAAGATCCCTTCCAAGGTCGTTTATCAGGGTGTGGAGAGACGATGCTTTGACATCGGAAAGTGTTTGCTTATGTGGTTGGCATAGGAATAAACGGCTTAGACCTATGGTGTTCACTCCATCTCTCTGTCACAAACACACACACACACACACACACACACACACACACACAGGTAAACACACACACACAGCTGATTATACTGTCAGTGCACACCACAATCTTTACAGTCGTCTACAAATAGAGTACTTGAGTGTGACAGGCAGAGCAATGACACATTCACCCTCTGCTCCCTCTCTTACTCACACTCAGTCCTCTCTCCCTTTCCCTTGAGAGAGACCAGAGACCTGAGGTCAGGAAAACCTGCCTACAGAGAGAGAGATGAAGAGAGAGAGAAGGGTGGTAGAGAGAAAGAGAGAGAGAGTGACAGGGATGGAGAGAGGGAGAGAGACAGTGTGAGGGAAAGTGAAGGGTGGTAGAGAGATGAAGTCAGAGAGAAATAGAGAGAGAGAGAGATAGAGATAGAGAGAGAGAGATAGAGAGATAGAGAGAGAGATCGAGATAGAGATAGAGATAGAGAGAGAGAGAGAGAGAGAGAGAGAGAGAGAGGGGTGGAGTGAGTGAAAGGGGGAAGTGTGAACAAGAGAGCATGGAGGTGCAGAAAATAGCGCTAGAATTTTCTGGGAAACCATGCGAGGGTGCTTTCATCACTAGTCTGGACAGCATCCCACACACAAAGAGAGAGAGAGGGGCAATCAAAACAAACGTGACGTTGGAGAGAAAGTGTGGTGGATCAAGAAACGGTTTGAATGAAGTTTTCATCAGAAGCAGAAGAAGAAAGGGAGAGGAGGGGAGGGAAGGAAGGAAGGAGAAAGAGAGAGAGAGAGAGAGAGAGAGAGAGAGAGAGAGAGAGGTGCGAGAGGGGAAAGGTTTCTTTTTTGACGCATTGCATACTTTCCAACTAGGTACCACAGGGAATACCACTGTAGCAAGCTGTAACAATGGACTGATGTGTGCATGTGTTTGAGTGAGTGTGTGAGTGCGCTAACTTTTTGTGTTTGAGTTAGTGTGTGAGTGCGCTAACTTTGTGTGTTTGCTTATGCGAACGTGCAGGTGACGACTCCAAATTCATGAATAAAATTGAATTTTACCTAAAGAGTTGATTCATGATCACAGCTGATTAAAAGAGTGTTTTTCCAAGAGATGTTAGTTGTAAAAACGTAAAGAAGAGTGCCGCCAAGTGCAGACAAAGGGTAGGCTGTCAAGCTAAAGTCAAAGTCAACTCATGAATATTTGTTGTTATTGGCTTTCACTCCTTAATGAAAAAGGGATAGAGAGGGATGAGAGGATTTTTGTGGGGAGACAAAGAAAGAGACAGAGACAGAAGACAGTGAGAGGAGAAGATTGGAGAAGATTGAGAGGGGAACGGGATGGAATATAAGAAGAGGGTTATGGAAACAATAAGGATGGAGGGACATATTGTGTCTCAAGAGCTGAGAGAGAGTTGGGCCATCATGGTCTATTCCACAGCAGTGTGTGTGTCGTGTGTGTGTCGTGTGTGTGTCGTGTGTGTGTCGTGTGTGTGGGTGTCAGTGTCAGGAGAAGTAAATTACCAAGTGAGGCCTTAAAAGGTTACAGGCCCACCACTGTGCCAGAATTACTGAATGATGGAGAGAGAGAAAGACAGAGAGAGAGAGAGACAGAGAAAGACAAAGAGAGAGAGAGAGAAATAGAGAGACAGCGAGAAAGAGAGAGACAGAGTGGGTTTTATCTCCTGTTGCGCCACAGTATTTATAGCCTATCTCAAAAAAGAAATCCTTTCCCCTCCCTCACTCCTCCGATGCTCCTCCCCCTTCCTCTATGGCCCTCGATGCCTCTCTCTTTCCCCCCTCTATCCCTTCCTCAGCCCCCCCCTTCCTCTCTGGGCTTCTCTCATACCCCCCTCCATCCCTCCCTCACCCCCCTACTGGCCCTCCCTCGCTCCCCTACTGGCCCTCCCCCTTACCCCCCCTCCTGGCCCTCTCTCACCCCTGTCCCAATTAATCCTCTCTGGGTGGGGTAATCCAATCAGAGGTGACTAGAGAGCGCCCTGCGACTCTCCCCTCAGTCTGAGCAGACTCCTCACAGACACACACTTCTCTGAGAAGAAGGTAAGACCTCGCTGTGCTCATTCCTCCTCCTCCACCAGTCTGTCTGTCCATTCATCCCTCCATCCATTCACCCGTCCCATCTTCTATTGGACTCTTCTCTCTTCTTCCTCACCGTGACCAGAAACCTGCACATCCCTCCCTTCTGCTCTCCCTCCTCTCTCTCTCTTTCTCTCACGACCGGCAGCTTTTCCTGTTCTGTCACTTCTTTCAAATTCCTTCACACTGTCCACCTCCACTGGCGTTCTCCCTGGCAGCCTCTCCACAGCTTACTGACATTCCTTCATTCTTTCATTCCCACTTTTGTCCTTTTCACCTCCCTTCCTGTTCTGTCTCATGTTTGTGTGTGTAGCTCTTGTTTGTACATTTAGAATGAATGAATGCATGAATGACTTAATTAAATTTGACTACTTTAAAGAAACGAAGTGATTTTTCCAGTTTGAAATGAGCTCTTGGAACGTTTGAGGAATGCTGTGAGTGCAGGCCAAGAGTGATGAGGATAATGTCTCGGTTCAAATGTTAGTATGATTTGCAAATATTGAAAGGCATGTCATTTCAAAGCTTTGTTTTACTAGATAGGGCTGTACAGTGAGAGTAGATGTTAGGTTGTAAGGTCAACGAGAGCATTTCAGCACCTACTTGCCAGGTCTATCTTCATTACTGCTGTGACCATCGTGACGCAAGAGAAATGCACTAGTAAGCACATACTAGGGAAGCATATTGAAACCTCGCAATAGTAATTGGAAGATATTGCATTTAGCGTCTACCACCTGTTCAAGCATCTGTGTGTGTGTGTGTGTGTGTGTGTGTGTGTGTGGTGTGGGAGTGGGGCCTGTTCAAAGCCCTCAAGGTTATTTATACACTTAACCCTAAAACTTCAAGTGAGGTGAGTTTACACAAGCCTTTGACAGGCAGGAGATATAAGACACTTTGCTAACCATCCATCAAAGTTCACACACACACACACACACACACACACACAAACACACACAACCAAAACTGAGTCTGTTTATCTGTTTGTCAGCTGTTGGCTGTTTGAGAGATGACAGAGAGAGAGTTTTACAACCTCTCTGAGAGAGAGAGATGAGAGAGAGAGAGATGAGAAGAGAGAAAACACTAATGACAACCCTGCTTGATCATCTGATTCCCGTGACTGACAATTACAGCTGGAGTCAAACCCCACTGTCTGTTCTCTAACTCACTGGACATCTAATTGTGTCATCCAAGTGTTCCATGGCAACATCATTGTTTAGACAATGGGTATGTGTATGTGCGTGAGTGAATGTATTGAAAGCTATTTTAAAGTGCTGTATAACTGATGACAATGCCATCTCACACAGATACACACACACACACACAGACACACGACAGACAAAACATGTTAGCAACGTTATACTGAATGATTCTTTCCTTTAAAAAAAAGACGGTTTCTGCAATGATCATACATTTCACTACACACAGTACAATTATACCACCAGATGCATTTTACAACTAAAACACAAACAAGCAATAGACTGCTTACTAAATGATTGTTTGTGTAGTGTGAAATACAACGCCACAAGTAAATCCTTGTCTCTGTAGACATGAGATGAATTACATACAGTACTTCAGCTTCTTGAAAGCATTTAATTAGCTTCACATTTGTCTCTTATGGGAGTGTTGGTTTCACCACATGCTGGGTGAACTAAATCAAGCACGCCCCAAGTATTTGGTGACAGTAACAGACCCAGTCTTAAGGGTAGTTGTGACTGTGGTGAGGGAGATGTGCATCCTGTCTGGTTTGACCGGTGAGGTCTTGGGTCTGACCAGTGAGGGCTTGGGTCTGACCAGTGAGGGCTTGGCTCTGACCAGTGAGGGCTTGGGTCTGACCGGTGAGGGCTTGGCTCTGACCAGTGAGGGCTTGGGTCTGACCAGTGAGGGCTTGGGTCTGACCAGTGAGGGCTTGGCTTAATGGGACACTGCACCTGTTAGGGGGGCTCCTACCACCGAATGACACCCCCACATCCCCCCACTCTCCCAGCAGTGCCCCCCCCACACTCTCCCAGGAGTGCCCCCCCCCTCTCTCCCAGCAGTGCCCCCCCCTCTCTCTCCCAGGAGTGCCCCCCCACACTCTCCCAGGAGTGCCCCCCCCCTCTCTCCCAGGAGTGCCCCCCCCTCTCTCTCCCAGGAGTGCCCCCCCCCACACTCTCCCAGGAGTGCCCCCCCCCCACTCTCCCAGCAGTGCCCCCCCCCCCCCCACTCTCTCACCAGTGCCCCCCCCCACACACACACTCTCTCAGGAGTGCCCCTGCACTTGGATTCCTTCTGGGGGAGTCCAGTCCACCTGTGTCTCTCCTGGCACGCCCCTAGACAGTTGGCTGGTATCTGGCGTGCACTCGTTTTGGCATGCGTGGGTCGCCCCCATGCGAGAGAACATCGGGGCTGTAGGAAACAGCTGTTGGCAATCCCCCGAATAGATGGTGGTTTTATTCCTGGCAGCTTGGTTGATCTGGTTGTATTTTAGGAGTGGGATGGAGCCTTGATGTAAGCTAGGTGAGTCATGGATAGGCTAACAGAGAGAGAGGGAATGTGGGAGGGGTGGTGAGAGGGATTTGGAAGAAATGTGGAGATGGTTAGAGGACCAGTACACCAAATAGCTTCTTCAGCCCTTGGTTATTAGGGTAACAGACAGTGACATACTGTGATGTCCCCAGAGTCCCAGGCAGGAGAGCCAGAGCCACAAATAGGAAATGCAATCTAGGAGAGATAATGAGAGGATTGGGAAGCTGTAAAGTAGGAGGAACAACGGAGAGCATCAGGCGTAAGAGTGTGCGTGAGTCTGTGTGTGCGAGTATGTGTCTGTGTGCAGCGCTGTGTCTAGTGTGAGTGTGTGTGTCTAGTGTGAGTGTGAGTGTGTGACTGTGTGTGTCTAGTGTGAGTGTGTGTGTGGGTAGCCGCAGAACAGGGTGAAGGGGCAGAGAGCCTGCTAGTAGCGGAGGAAGAGAGCGAGTGAAAAAGTGAGAGGAGGAATTGAAGTCAGAGAGGGACATTCTTTGGTTTTCCTCTGACTCCTTATATGGTCAAACCATGGCTGAGAAATGGACAGGCAGACGGCAGTGTGGGCTGGAGAGGAGGAGAGGGGTGAGGAGAGGAAAGGGGTGAGGAGAGGAGAAGGGCAGAGCGTGGACAGTCGTGTGTTTGGGACACTGGGGACTTACACTCTCACACACACACACACACACACACACAAAGACAGTCATCGCTGGTCTTCACAGAGCGACCGTCGGGGAAAACAGTTGAGGATAAGCAGAGGTCTTACCAGGGGCAGAACTGTTAACAGCTGCAGTGTGAGTAGCCATTATAATGCATACATACACACGCACACACACACACACACACACACACACACACACAGGCAGGCAGGCAGGCGGAGGGGATACAATGTGATGGTGATGACAGTGTGAGGTGATCTGATGGATGGGTGGGGTGCAGAGTGACATTAGTGAGTGTTGGTATGCCACAGGGCAGAAGTCCTCTGTCTCTCTCTCTCTCTCTCTCTCTCTCTCTCTCTCTCTCTCTCTCTCTCTCTCTCTCTCTCTGTCTCTGTCTCTGTGTTAGTGATTGGAGCTATTTATACCAGATCATCTGTCATTCCTCCACCCAGACACCAGGGAGAATGGCTTGAAGATTACAATAGAGAAAGAAAGAGAGAATATGAGAGACGGAAAGATGTGAAACTGCAGACTGACACTTAAAGTGATGTGCTGAGCGAGAGAGATATGATGCGATGTTGTCATGTGCCCTAATTCACTAGTTGGCTTTCAGAAAGGCGCCCTTGAACTTTGAATCGGTTTAAAAAGGAAAAGCTTAAAAAACACTTGTCTACACAGAGGAACCTGTATAGAGATGCTAAATCTTGTTTGCTTGCCAGGCCGGTTTAGTCTTACAACAATGTGGTGTACTGTATGTACAATAATGTGTCTTATGTCTGAACATACCTGTCTTCATGCAAAAGGGAAAAG
>NC_090051.1:20343732-20370186 GCF_038355195.1 Osmerus mordax | reverse complement strand
TCTTTTCTCTCTCACACACTTCAATCTTATTTGAATTCCCTAGGAGTTGGGCTCACGTGTATTTCGACACACCCTTATTGATGTACACACGCGCACACACACACTGTCTAATCACTCCTTATGGTCCCTTCCATAGGACCTGTCCTATAAGGACCGCCACTGGCACGAGGACTGCTTCCAGTGCTTCCAGTGTAAACGCTCCTTGGTGGACAAGCCCTTCTCCACCAAGGATGACCAGCTGCTCTGCACAGAGTGCTACTCCAATGAGTATTCCTCCAAGTGCCATGAGTGCAAGAAGACCATCATGCCTGGTAAGACCTGCAGGAGTAACAGGTTGATCTGGGATGCACTTGGTTAGGGGAGTAGGAGGCATTAGACACAAGCAAGTAGGCAGGTAGACATGGAGGAAGGGAGGCAGCAAGGCACACAGAGAGGGAAGGAGGCAGGCTACAGGCAACCGCACATTTCAATAACAAACTTAGACCCCAAAGATTCAGTCTCTCAGTGTGTTTATACTGTTTATACGTGACATCACCCAGAGTATGTTACACAGGAAATAGAGCATGTCTGTTCCCAGAGGCAGGATTTGATCAAAACAAACCACTCTCTCCCAAACTTTCTCTGCTCTCATTAGGCTTAGATGAATGTGAATGAAAACCTCTTTCCCCCCCCCCCCCCCCGGGTCTATCTCGTGTCTCCTCCAGGCTCCAGGAAGATGGAGCACAAGGGGAACAGCTGGCATGAGACCTGCTTCACATGCCAGCGCTGCCAGCAGCCCATCGGCACCAAGAGCTTCATCCCCAAGGAGAATAACAACTTCTGTGTGCCCTGCTACGAGAAGCAGTTTGCCATGCAGTGTGTGCAGTGCAAGAAGGTTGGTTTAATCCCTGCGCTATTCAGCACTGTTATTTACATACAGTATCTGTTATTGTAGGTCTTTGTAGTTCATTCTAGTTGATTCTAGTTCTGCAGCAGATATTATATTTGTCTGGAATTATCTGTCCCGTCTCATCCTCTCATATTATCATCTAAGGACATTGTGTGTGATTGACATTTACCTGACCAATAGGAGCTATGTGTGAACTTTCTCTCTTATCCCTTCATCCTCTCAGCCAATCACCACTGGGGGGGTGACCTACCGAGAGCAGCCCTGGCACAAAGACTGCTTCCTGTGTACCAGTTGCAAGCAGCAGCTGTCAGGCCAGCGTTTCACCTCTCGAGACGACTTTGCCTACTGCCTCAACTGCTTCTGCAACCTGTACGCCAAGAAGTGTGCCTCTTGCACCACCCCCATCAGCGGTGAGCACAGGGTTCCATCTCTCTCTCTCTCTCTCTCCCTCCCTCCCTCCAGCATGTACTATCCATCCATACATCTAATGTACTCTCCATCGATCTAAGCTTCTGACTGGTGTCTGTTTTCTAACAGTTTGCTCCAACTGCCACTGACAATTTAAGTCCCATCTTGCCTGCCTGTCCTGACCAGCTCTCTCCCTCCCTCTCCCTCCCATCCTCCCTCACCCTCCCTCCTTCTCCCCCCTCTTCTCTTCCTCTCCCTCCAGGTCTGGGAGGCAGTAAGTACATCTCGTTCGAGGAGCGCCAATGGCACAACGACTGCTTCAACTGTAAGAAGTGCTCCGTGTCCTTGGTGGGGCGTGGCTTCCTCACCGAGCGCGACGACATCCTGTGCCCGGAGTGCGGCAAAGATATCTGATTGGGGTGGCAATAAACGGCCGATGGTTGTGATTGGTCACTTTTGATTCGGTCAGAGAGGATCTATGAGTAGGCAAACCCAGAGCAAAAAGCTCCAGTACCGCTACAACTCTGCCTGGCTGCCTGACTGTCTGGATGACAAAGCAGACACAGGCTGCTAGAACTAACTAACCCGTTTAGCTAATATGAATTACAGTAACCTAACCTGTGACTATATTTGACTGTCAGAGTGCAACATCTTCTGCAAAATCTTGCTTCTTGCATGTAAAGGCTTGATAATCTATACATATCCATTTGGCGTTTTGAGGTGCATGAGTGTCTGATGTGATAATCAATTATATACAGATATGAAATATATATTCAGAGTTTATATAAATATATATGTATGCTATACAGGTGGTGTGTTTGGAAGAGCAGAAACCGTGGAGTTCCAAAGTGAATGTGAAATCCCGATGTGAACCAGGCTTATACATACATAAAGGGCTACATTAAAGGGTTCAAAAGATCCACATTTGAGCCATGTTGCCAGTCTTTAAGGAACTAAAATAAATGAATACAGAAACAAGTACACAGAAACTTAAATAGGAGTTTTGTCAAGATTGTTTTTGCTTTAAAGATCTTACCTTAATAAAAGCTGGTACCAGAACATACTGTGTAAACAATTGAGCAAATCAAAACCTCAAAGATATACACTGTCAGCCCAACACAAGGGAACCCTATATCAAGTCTGTGTGCCTCAAATTCAAATAAAGTACTTTAAAAAGAACCAAACGATGTGTAAACAATCTATATGGCAATTAATAACTGACAGCAAGACATGGCAGAGCCAACTCATCATCTATGGCTCCACCTAATGGACAGAGACATATATCACCTTGCTGAATTAAAATTGCATTTCCTTACCATGAACCTACAGTAAAAAACACACACTGTAGCCTACTAATCAGAGCCCTGAATTCCATAGCACACTCAACACTCTCAGGAAGCTCATTTTATAAATCACACAAACACATCCTCCATTACTGATTACATGCTATATCATCACACAGTTAATAAATAGAAGGTGGAAGAAGAAAAAAAAAGAGAGATGCTGAGAGTCCAGTCCTATCTGAGGGTGTGGAGGAGCTGGCTACCTGTCTGCAAGGCCACGACAGGTGGGAGGAGAGGGCTGGAACAGCCTTTACCAGGACCGCCTGGCAGGTACCATCCAGTCTTCCTCCTCATCCACACAGAACCAGGCCAGGCTGGTCCCCACTCCAGAGGGAGGCCAGGCTGAGCCACCAGCAGTCAGGCAGGTGAACCAGACATCCTACTGCTCCCCAAGTTTAGAGCTACGTCTGCTGTGTGACATCACTGAGCATCACAGCAGGAGGGTGGTACATCTGCTGTGTGACATCACTGAGCAGTGTGACATCACTGAGCATCACAGCAGGAGGGTGGTACGTCTGCTGTGTGACATCACTGAGCAGTGTGACATCACTGAGCATCACAGCAGGAGGGTGGTACGTCTGCTGTGTGACATCACTGAGCAGTGTGACATCACTGAGCATCACAGCAGGAGGGTGGTACATCTGCTGTGTGACATCACTGAGCATCACAGCAGGAGGGTGGTACATCTGCTGTGTGACATCACTGAGCAGTGTGACATCACTGAGCATCACAGCAGGAGGGTGGTACGTCTGCTGTGTGACATCACTGAGCAGTGTGACATCACTGAGCATCACAGCAGGAGGGTGGTACATCTGCTGTGTGACATCACTGAGCATCACAGCAGGAGGGTGGTACATCTGCTGTGTGACATCACTGAGCATCACAGCAGGAGGGTGGTACGTCTGCTGTGTGACATCACTGAGCATCACAGCAGGAGGGTGGTACGTCTGCTGTGTGACATCACTGAGCATCACAGCAGGAGGGTGGGTACAGAGCCCTGCAGTGTGTGTAGGGTGGCGACCTGCTATTGAGGACATTTCCAGGTGGTGCATAACCTTCCACATGGGTCAACAGTCATGGTCTAGGGGTCACGGTCCAGGGGTCGAGGTCCAGGGGTCAGGGGTCGAGGAGTAAGGGGTCACGGCCATGTCACATGCTGGATCTTCTTCTTCACCTCTGGAGACTTTGACACACCCTGAAAACACAGACAACATGTGAACACAGACATTCAAAGATCAAAGATCTTGTCCTTCGGAGATATGTTAACTACAAACCAAATTAAAATTATTTTTTACATTTGTTTAGATGGAGAAATATTTTCATTTTTTGGTGGTTTTTGAGTATGTTTCCTTACCGAGCTGTCTGCCTCTCTTTTGAGAGAGACTGATGATGGGGAGACAAGTCTACCATTCCCTGTTGGACCCGCATGGACCTTGACTGTGGTGGACGAGGGGGAGGAGGAGGAGGAGGAGGAAGAGGAGCTGGTCAGCCTGCGTACAGGGTTGGAGAGGTTGACGGATGGCGGGAGCTTCAGCCGGTCAGTTCCTCCCCCAAACCCTGGAGATTCCTCTGGTTTCTTCAGCCTCACCGGCCCTGCCTGAGATGACCTGCCATCAAACACGACAGAAGGCCGCTTCCCGCTCGTGTCACTACTGCGAGCAGAAACAGACTCAGACTAGCAAAACCTTTCATGTCCATTATAATAGTCAAACATAATGCACTAGTCAACAGAGAGCTGATCTGAACTACTAGTCAAAAAGGCTACAGTTCAAGTCTCTCTTACCAGTCTATTTACTGACTGTACTGAACATTTTAAAGCTTTATTTTCAAAACTTCATATTAGGCTTTACCTGTATGAACGTCCACCGGCCGGGGTCTGTCGTGGGCGCATCCGTTCCATTTTCCGACCCCAGCGGCTGTTAGGCAGCGCTCTTTGCGGGAGAGGGATGATGTGCCGTAGGTAGAGTTCCGTAAGTCGGTCACGGCTCTCATCTTCCCCAGTGCTTATATTTCTCTGTTAGAGAGGAGATGTATCGGTTGGTAAGTATTCGAGAGCAAGTAGAATACCCTTTGTCTTAAAGGGCAATCAGTGCAAAGCTAGACTGGCTATCGCTTATGCTTAGCTAGCTGTCATTCTCATTCAAAACGGGTGTAGCTAGCTAGCTAGCAAGCTAAGTTGGATAGCTAGCACTAGCCACTAGGGACTATTAACAAATTTGGTCCAAATAGGCACTGTTGCTTACCTCGTGTAGAACTAGTTGTATAAAGTCTCGAGACAGGAGCTCAGGGTGTAATATATCTACTTTGGAATCAGTTTTATTGCTGGTTCTGTGTGTCTCATCTCGTCTTGTACTGATGCTCGCCATGTTTGACTAACACACTGTCCCAACAGCCACTGCGTTAAAGGAACAGTATGCAGAATAATTCCAAGGGACACATTTTACATAAACATTCTCAGTTTCTTCCAAATATGTTGCAAGTGTTATATGCTGGCCAGACGGTTAAGGCAAGGAAATAACCCTTTGTTAGGTCAGACACTTCCATGTCTCTTTTCAATGTTGCACAGTGTTATCTAATACCTAGTCAGACGGGAGTTTTTCCAAATGTGGTATTTTTCTGTAAATGCAAATAAATAAATAACACAATGCAACTTAGTCAGTCCAGAGGAAGCACCGTAATTGCGTTGCATTTGGAGGAGTTTTTATGAACATGGATCTTGCAAAAACCCACATATAATCACTGTCACTAGCAATCAAAAGGCCATTTCAGTATCTCAGCAACATCAGCACATATTGACATTGTTTAAGCAACTGTATGTTTAACCTGGGTTTCCCAGAAAAGCCTACCTGTTTACAGCTTTCTTTCTTAGATTTTCTCTTTTACAACATTCGAATCCAGACATATTTGTAAGAAAGCTATGATGGCAAGTCTCTTTTGACCACTCATTTCATCCAACCAACTAAATAATGTGTCACCAATGACATAATCAGGCACCTTCCATTTTAACATTTCATAACAACTTTTCCAAAACTTTTTATTGTACATATAGACATATAAAACAACCATCTAGTGAACAACAATGTACTCTGCTCAAAAACACCAACATACCAAAAGAGAAGTCACTGACATTCAGATTCCCACTCATGTTATTATTTGGTCACTTCCTGGCACATTCTTATCCCTTCCTGCCAGGAAAATGGGAGGAAAGTTATTAAGATATTATTATGTTACAACTGACCAGGCAACTTATTAGTCTGTTGTCCTTGTCAGTGAGACAAAGAGAGATATCATAAGACAAAACCACCAGAGAGCATCATTATTCATTGTACAGTATATATTCAAAGATTTGACAGAATTGGGCATAGAAGGTAAAAGAGAGGAGAGGGGGAGAATAGAGAGATGCATACGGGGTAAGGAGGGGAGGTACAATATCCGTCATCCAAGGTCGGAGAGAGAGGGATAGTAGTAAGTGAGACGTACAAGTGTGGACACAGCATTAGATCATCAACATGGGACATACGAGGGGAGACTAGAGTCAACATGGGCGCCAGAGCTGTCTTCAACATCTTCTTAATGACTTTACAGTAATGGGAAGAGCAGTAATACCTTACACGAGTAAGTAAGTAAACACCACATGATTTCCCAGAGTTGCCACTGTCACCTACATTGCAGATATGGGTCGAAATACTTGTTCCTTTTTATATGCTTGAGTGTTTGCTTGAGTCTGCCTGGAGCTCCAAGCAAGTTGCCTGAAGCCGGTTGGTTCCGCTGGGCCAGACAAAACTCAATCCCGTATAGGAAACTGAAAACTCCCACCCATCAGAGTTCCTCACACTGCCGACTGGGTCTCGCTGCAGACGTAGATGTTGCTGGGCCTCACCCTCCTCCGGCTGCGGCCCGGCACCCTGGGACACAGCCTGCAGCTCTTGGGCATGAACTCCAGACAGGCCTCCCTGAACTTCCTGATCCTCCAGCAGTAGATGACGGGGTTGAAGACGGTCTTAAGGTAGCTGAGCCACAAGGCGCTCACGCTAACGGGGTAGAACGCCGGGCTGTAGTAGAACCTGCGACTGAACACCGCCAGCAGGCTGACCACGGTGTGGGGCAGCCAGCACACAGAGAACCCGATGAAGAGGATGAGGATGGTGGTGAAGGCCCGCGTCTTGAAGCTCATGTCTACGTTGACCTGCGGGGGTCGCTGCAGGCCGGTGAGCCCCAGCTTGCTGACCTGGTTGAGGGCGGGCAGGGTGGCCTGGTCGCTGGTGTGGTTGTGGATGCGCAGGGCGTTGCGGCGCACCGTGTTGAGGATGCAGAGGTAGGAGTACAGCATGACGCCGAACGGCACGAAGAACACCGCCACGGCCAGCAGCACGGTGTAGCCGCGGTCCGCCAGGGACTCGCTGTATCCCAGGACGCACTGGGGCGCCCAGGCGCCCCCGATGCCGGCCGTGCCCGCCCTCCAGCCCACCACGGAGGGCAGCGCCACGCACAGACTCAGCGCCCAGGACGCGACGATCAGCAGCTTGGCGCGGTGAGGGGTCAGTTTGTCCTGCCGCTGCACGATGATCAGGAACCTGTCCACGCTGATGATCAGGAGGATGGACACGCCCTCCAGCACAAACAGCCAATACAGCATGACGGACGCCCGGCAGAAACCGCCCCCGAAACGCCAGTCGGCGGTTGCCACGGTAACGGCGGTGAAGGGCATGCAGAGCAGCGAGAGCATAATGTCGGAAAAGGCGAGCGTGGCCAGGAGAAGATTGATGGCCGAGCGCATGGCGGGCTTCTGGTAAACAATCAGGCACACGATGGCGTTGCCGAGGAAACCGATGGTTATCATGAAGATCATTATGGCGGCGAGAGTGACGCGAAGCGTGACAGGCATCAAAGCGGTCTCCTCCTCCTCCTCCTCGTCGGGCAGTGACGGCACAATCTCTGGCCCCTCCCCCAGATCGATAGGCTCCAACAGACCACACCCACCCAGCAAGCTGCCATTGCAAAACGCCATGGCAACGGCAAAGTTACCAAACAATGTCAGTCCCACGACAGTTACACATCCTTGTTCCTTGTTGACGTTTGTACCTCAGAGTGTCCTCCATCAGAAGTGGTTTTGGCGATGTCTGATGAAAAGAACACAGAACACAACATGAAACATTTGTATTGTCTTTTTTTTTTTGTCAGTGTTAAAAAAAACAACTGACTACCGAGCTGCCGCTCAGTACTCACAAAGCTGGAGTAGAAATTCAGAGTGGTTCCACTCCGCTTTTAGCACAGGGTGCCCACACACACACACACACACACACACACACACACACACACACACACACACACACACACACACACACACACGTGCCTGAGCCCAGTGACTGAGCCTGGCGTAGTGGGCAGACGAGTGTCTCATCAGTGTCAACTGACACCGTCACAGAGAGACAGCTGATCTCCTCCACATTCCCAAAAGTGATGCTCATCATTTGAAGCGCCTTTTCTTGACACCAAACTGGATGTGATTGGACCATTACTCATGAGCGTGAGTTTTTAATCAGCAGCAGAGGCAGAAGTGCTTGAAACTGGGAGGCTGGATCTGACGTTGGTTTGTGGACACTTACGTAAGCGGATCCTCAGAGTTCTCCCCACTCACTGACTCGTCTGAAGAGTGTGTTGTGACACACACCGTTACAAAGGCGTAGATGTAGCTGTTTTTTAGCTGGCCTTGCAGGGCTGAGATAAATAAAATACAATAATAAAACAACAAAAAAATTATTTGCACACTCTCTTACACTGACATACATACTGACACCCACACGTGCTCACACACACACACACCTGTTAGTCTTCCGTTCCACTGGTAGATCACCTGCTGGTGCAGCTTGGTGTTTGGTGTATCCCTGATGAAAGGCACAAGCATCTTCAAAAGAGCTCACTCCCAGGATTCCGCTGTTGCTATGGTTTCCACCCTTCGTAATGCTATTTGGGGGTAGGATAATAGAGAGGGTGCTCTGGATAAGAGCGTCTGCTAAATGACTAAATGTTCTGTGGTGTTCCCCATCGCGATGCAGTGCGTGTCCTTCAATCCCAAATCTGGAGCATGCTCATTCCAGGTGACCCTCTCTCCACTCTCCACTCCATCCAGGAAGAATGAAGAGAAATGCACGGGTGAGGTCTGGAAAAGAGAATTGTAGAGTTGAGATCAGGTGTAGGATTAGATAGCTGTGTTTACAGTACCACCGTGTGAAACCAATGGGAGGTTCTGGAAGCCACATCAACCAACACTGACTTGATGAAAACATCCCGAGGGTGGGGAGGGCGAAGAATGACCCCGGCTGAGCGTTACTCTGAAAACCCCCCGAACAGTACCAGACCCTGTAGCCGAGTCTTATGCGTAGTAGTTGCCACGGCAACCAGGTCATACGCTCCTTGGCAACAACCCATCCCTCTTCTCTCCTTCACCAGCCCCCCCCACCCCTCCTCCTCCTCCTCTCACCCCGCCACCACCCCACCCCGTCCTTCCCTCCCCCTACTCTCTCTGCCAGAGTCTGTGAGATTGTGTTTGTGTGTGACAGAGAGGTTGTGACAGGGTTAGGACCCCTTCCAATGAAACACAACATTTCCCAACCAGTCTCTGCATGGCAGGTCTCTGGTGAGACTGACAGGGAGGATGGAGGCTGAGCTGGGGACACTGGATGATATTAGGGAGTTAGGTGGCTGAGCGGTTAGGGAACCGGGCTAGTAATCTGAAGGTTGCCAGTTCGATTCCCGGCCATGTCAAATGACGTTGTGTCCTTGGGCAAGACACTTCACCCTACTTGCCTTGGGGGAATGTCCCTGTACTTACTGTAAGTCGCTCTGGATAAGAGCGTCTGCTAAATGACTAAATGTAAATATTAACCTGCACTCTTTCCTCTATGCTCTTTCCATCTTACTCTTTCCACCCTCTTTCTGTTTTCAGTCTCCTTAGCGACCTGTTTCTGTTTGGACGCCTTCCTCTAGTAGGATGACTAGGAGGTGTGTGAATGCCTCAAGTCACGAGGGCTCGGATATGTACAGGATGTATACCGTGAAATGACTGAAGAGATTCCTATTTGTTTCTGCCGTCTCTCATGAAAACCAGATGGAGAGATGGAGAGAAGAGAAAGAGGAGAGGAAGAGAGGTTCAACTGAGCCCGCATGTACAGAGCCACAAACAGATCATGAGATGCATCCAAATCAGTAATTCCACACAGTGTAGCCTCACCAACAACAGGTCTTTAGCCAGCAGCCTATACATTTAGTCATTTTACATTTAGTCATTTAGCAGACACTCTTATCCAGAGCGACTTCCAGTAAGTACAGGGACATTCTCCCCGAGGCAAGTAAGGTGAAGTGCCTTGCCCAAGGACACAACGTCATTTGGTTTGCATAGTCGGGAATCGAACCAGCAACCTTTGGATTACTAGCCCAGTTCCCTAACCGCTCAGCCACCTGACTCCCCATACAATCTACCACCCCCCAGGGCTGGTCTTGGCCTGGCAAATGAAGGACTCTGTGATGACTATGTATTCTCTCTTTGGGAATATTTTAGGATTTACTGGAAGACTTTCTAGATCATTTACAAATATTGCTGACCTTTTAGGCTACATGATCAATAGAACATGTAGCACACTTGTACACTGTACATGTACATTGTAGAAACATTATTGCTGTCCAATCCCAGGCTACTGTCTATAGTATACTGTCTACTATGGTACACATTACGAAAAAGGACACATTTTCCATGTAGTGTCAATAAGGTTGCTAGGATACAGAATATCCCCATTGATTGAGGTTTCTTATGTACTCATGAGCTCTATCTATCTCTCTCTCTCTCTCTCTCTCTCTGTGTGTGTGTCCGTAGAAACTAGATTATTATTTACTAGTCTCATCTCATAAACACATTTTAGTCTATTGCTCCAACAAAATCTGATCTGACACGTAAAAATAAACATCTATGCGATATATTGGCTACGCTCTGTCCACATCTCTTGAGATCTAATAAAAAAAATAATAAAAAATCCATGATCCATCCATACAGCTTTTAAGAATAAACCGGTTACTGTTTTATAGTCGCACTTTATCAGAATTTCTTTCATAGTAGAAAAGGTAGGCCAGTCAATATCTTATCTGAGCAAAACAATAGGATGGCTGACATAAGCGCATACGGTCTCGAGCATCACTGCGATCGTCAAAATGCCTACCATTCATCTGAACGTTGAAGAGGAATCGTGGATGTCTTTCCTGTCCATTCCCCACCATGATCGCACTGTCAAAAGACGATGTACCAGGATGCACATAGTATTTTTCATCGCTACCTCAATCAACGCTATGCATAGTAAACCCAGTCGAAAATCAACCCGCGTGCCGCGGCCACTCAGTGACGCGCGAGCGCAAATATCCGCTGGTCTGATTTAAAGGTGTCGGAGTGATGATGCTCCTTCGTTAAGGCGGGAGACGTGTTTTACCGTTTGTTGGCTTATGAGCAATACATTGGCTGCTCACGGTGAAACAGACCCGCTCTCCGTTCTGAAACGGTATCATTCACAGGCTTCTTTGATGATAATGTTATCTGACTCCATAAACCCATTGGTCAATCAGAAAAGAGAGGTAAAAGTTGCCGATAAGATTGAATAACATATGATTTATGCACAATCCAATTACTAACATGTCAAATCATAAAATACATGAATTAAATGAGTCCTCCAATAAACGAATGTGGGTTTTATGCTGAGTGTGATTATTAGGCATAAACACTTGGGGGTGCTGTTGATCACGATACACACATACGAGTAGTAAAGGTAGAACTATCTTATTATCAGGGAAAGAACATCCAAACGAATTGGTTTCCTATATATAAATAGACAAACCAAAACACAACGTAAGGTTTAACATTCTTCTGTTTTGGATTATTTTATCCCGTCATCTGGGTCACCGATCATCGTAAGACCTCAAGACTCATGACCATGTCAGTTAGGCTGAATATTTTATCTGACAAACTCCTATTTACGTCTCATGCTTCACAAGATAAATACATTAGTGATTATCTGTCGCCACCGTTCAGATGTCTATTGAATACTGATGGTCAACGGTTCCGTCCGCCAATCATTTTAGTGAACAATAGCTAGGAACTCTCATTAAGAAAGATTCGTTCTAATTGGACTCAGTGAATTGTTCAGTTAGTTTTAAGATGACTGGGTACACAATTATCTTACATCAAAGGACTGCTTCGCGTCAGTACAACGTTTGTTTACATTGCGGTATCAAATGGAGCATGTCATGAAATTATTTACTTCTAAAAAGGATAATGCAAGCCTGTCAAAACTGGTAACTTCAGGAAGGTAAATGGCAGGGCAATGGTGGTTAGGCTACTTGTGCCATTCTGCAAAATTATCTTATTTTGACCACTGAGAATTTTAAATAATGTTTTTTATGGTAAAGAACAGAAGATTAACGTTAGTAATTAATGCAAACCTTCCACTTAGGCTATGTCAGATGATTAGTGTCTGATCATAATCATTAACGAACTTAAAAGAAGGAGAAAGGAAAGGAAGTAGGCCCTATCTATTTATATAGGCCCTGACATTTTTAAGGAGCCTTTCTTATAGAGGCCTTCATGGACCTCTACCCACGTCTCATGCTAATTAGATGCTCCTTATCCCTCTTCTTGGTGCTGGCAAATAGCGTTTAATAAAGCACCGTTCACGAGGCTGCTTTTAGATCTTAATTAATCTCTTTTCAAAGAAAAGGATTTGGGTACTCCTGGTGAGAGGATTTGGGATGGGGGACACTCAACGCATAGCCTAGCCTACTACTCCCTCCACCACTATAACTGCCATAAGTGCACTCACTTTATGTTCCTGTTGAAATAACCTTGCTTTTTCTTGACTGGCTGTTGGCTATCTGGGCTTCAGCGCTAAACATCAACATTTGCCAGACTGTCGATGCTAATCTTTAAGTGCAAAACATGCCCAAAGACTTGATTCCCAAACCAGTGGTCGTGTGAAAGAGCTTCATTCTGCTAAAGGAGTTGAACAATGGCAAGTTGTGTGACCATCACCACCACTAAGGGGCGGGGAAAAACACCCAAATGCCCCCCGCGAGTTTGTCCCTATTCTCCCATCGGTTCCTGCACGCCCCGGCGGTGGTGACGTCGCCGGTTGGACGAGATTGAGGAGGAGACAGCTTGCGAGAGAGAACAAGCGAGGAAAGACACCCAGTCGAATAGCCATACCGCGAGTAAAAACCGAGCAAGCAAACACGGAATAACCAATAGACATCGTTGCCGTTTGTTGTGTGTAATATTCCCGTAGTTTTTCAGAAAAGCTTTGTTTAGTGTGTGTTTTTCAGCAACCCTCGGTTACTAGTTGTCGTTGGAGTGACCAACAAGGTAAGAACATTTGATACAACTCTGCTCTAAAGCATATCACTGAAAGTTGGTGAATGGCGTCGGTTATCTTTCTCTTGAACTATGTTGTCGACTGCCGTTTTTTCTGCTAGTAAATCAAACACAGACCTTGGAACAAGGACAAAACTCTGGGCCTAAACAGGTTATATTGTCTCACTTTCGGGGCACTCGGTCTTTGTCCATCTCTCGGGCGGCCGTTTGAGGTTGTAGCTAGCGTTAGTAGCCTACAGTTTTAATTATCGTTACACGAATAACATTGGGTTTGGCCTACTTGCCATTTGCCAAATATGTGAAATAATGAAATGAGAGTATTTAAAGTATGTTTCTGAATGTATGTCTCTTGTATTCGCCCGCTTTAGAACCACGGCTTGCATTAATTTTTTTTTTCTCACCCACGGTGGTGTTAAAATCCCATTTGGTAATTTTTTCCTGTCTATCTGGCAATTTCTGTTTTGTTTTAAAACGCATTTGCCATAAGGATTTGTGGTTGCCTATTTATCTCCGAGACTGGACTTGCAACCCCAGATAGTAGGCTAGACGACTGGCGCTGAACGAAGTCTCAGTTTGGCTGGGGCAGTTCATACACGATTCAGTCTAAAGAAATTCCATCATGACTCGCGCACCTGCTGTTCTCAATGTATCCAGTACAGTACCCAGTTCTAGAGACGTAAGGGTAGTCGTTTTTAAACACATTCTTTTTTGTGTTCCTGCGTGAGTTTGTGAACACGTCAGGGACTACCAACATTTAATCAAGAATGAATCCACATTTATTTACCTTAAATCTACATTGTATATGGAAGTGAGAGGTGAAGAGAGGAAAGTACACTTATTTAGCTTGTAAGGGAGTTTTCCTGTTCAAAGCGATCGTCTACTCATCAGCTAGCGTGACTCGGCGGCTGATATCAGTCAATCACACAGCCAACCATTCAGCCAGCTAGCCAGCCGAACAGTGGGCCAGGCGTTCACGGCTTTGGTACAGTTTCAGGCCGCACCTGCAGCGCTGCCACGCCTTCATCTAATGTCGCCATGGAAACCCTGTTTTATGGGACAAGGTTCGCTGTGCTGTGGCAGGTATGTTGTCAGCAAGTTGTTGTTCGACTCGATTCCCATTGAGAGACGGTGAGATTTTCACTGTGTTGGGAGTTCTATAACGTGGGTGTAGATTGCCTCAGAGAAACAGCGGTCCCCTCTGAGGGGAAAGGCTCTCACGCTCCTAATTGTTAGCCCCGGGGGAACCTGTTGTCTTGTAATTTACTGTGTTTTGAAGTTGAATAAAAAACTAGCCTACATACCCCGTCAGAAAAACTTCTATGGCTTTATCAGCATAGGTGTTTGAACATGGCCTGACACAGCTGATAAACGCAGTTCAGCTAACAGGTACACACACACACACACACACACAGCTAACAGGTACACACACACACACACACACACACACGCACACACACACGCACACACACACACACACACACACACACACACACACACACACACACACACACACACACACACACACACACACATATATATATACACACACACACATACTGACACAGACATGCAGACAAACCGCTTCTAGGAAAACAACCATCCCTGTCATCTAGCCTAGCTGCTGACAGCATAGATGTCGTCTCCGAAGAGGCAGAAGGGGGAGGAGAGGATTGGCTAATTAATGGTTTTCTGCAGCTGACTGGACGGTTTAGGAAGAGCCCACACATGCAGGTGTCTGGACCTCCCTTGTGTTGACTGGCTGCTCTAGTCCGCCCAGGCTGTGGAAACCTAGCTTGGCCTGGTGTGGATTTCGAGCAGAGCTGCATGCTGTTCTCACCATAGTTTCGCACCCAGCACATAGAGGATGTTATAAAAAAAAAAAAAAAAACTTTCCACGGCAGTTCATAGTTAGAACATCACTGATGCATCAAAGGGCAACGTCACTGTCGGTACCTAAACTATGAGGTTAATGACATGTGCATAGAGTCATTCTACAATACGTTCTCAACATTACAGCACACCGGTATGAAAAGCATGCATTGCCTGTGTTCTCTTCGCCCTGCTAAGCCAGCTCCTCTGGGATACTGCTCTGGAATCTGTCCTGACAACCACTCACATAATCCTCCCAGTAACAGCCTTCAGTTGGCAGACAAAAGAACTGTATTAAGGTTTCACAAGCTTTGTGTCTTTGCAGAACAAGAGATTTGATCGAGAGAGAGATTCCTAGCGCTCGCCAATGAAATCAGTGTGAAGACGACACAGCATCTATTGTCAGTCCCTTTGTGGAGCTGAGGGCTTCAGATTGTGTTGCTAACCGGACTGATTTGGATTGTGAGATTTTTGGCTGCGATCTCCAAAGAGACCGATGGTGCACCTGTTGTTGAGAAAGGGACCGGATACTGAAAAAGGAGGTTTATAAAATCCTCAACTGATACCCTTGTTATTTCTGATCCCATTGGATACAGAGCTTAAGTTGGAGCGTTTAGGGTTTTTGGAGTGTGTTTGTTTAAGAGCTTGTGTTACGGTTTTGTCTAACATTCCGGCGTGTTCTTAATCAGAACATCAGTGTTCAGCTTCAGTGTTTTCTCCATCGTAGCTACTCTGCTGTCTTCAGGATCCCTGACCTAAATAGCCTTCAATGTCACTCTAAAAAGGTTATAATTATAGTGTTTAGACTCTGCGGAGGCTTGCTAACTCCCAGCCCTCTCTTGTCCCCTTGATATTTAGGCTAGCGGTTTCTTGTTCCACTTAAACATATTGCTTTATCACATGTTTGTGACCTAGGCTGCCAAGTTAACATCGCTGACGGGACGTCTGCAGGAACAGAACATGTGTAAATGCTCAGATTTTAAGGCTACATGACAAAGTGCTACTTCCACAAGTGAAAATGTTTCTGGGTCTGGTATGATTTACTAGAAGAAAGATCCGGTCCTCTCGTCTCAGTGCAGCCGAGTTACCAGGTCAGATGCCGTGATATAGAAATAATCAGGACTGAAAGTGAGATCGAGTCACACGTGAACTATCCCTCCCCTGGGACATTTTTACATCCCCAAAAGAGGAGAAAGAATAATAAAGAAAAGGTTTGGGGAAAAAAAGAAAAGAAAAGAATGCAGGCCCATTTGGTTTATCTAGGGCTGTTTCAGCCATGTTGGCAGAGACAGAGAGCGACAGAGGGAGAGGTCCATAGGTTATCTCATTGTTATTCAGCTTTTTAATCATGCCTGGGCAGCCATGAAATAGGCTCACACCGACCACAGGAAGAAAGGTTTTGTGCCTCCTTTGACATGATGGCACAGTGGGCGTTTGCCTAAAGAGTTGATGTGCAGGGGATGTCAAATTACTGTTTGCCTGTTTAATTTGAGATATTACCATTAGTAAACCAAAAGTAATTTAGCTTAGATGTAAGTAACAAATGCTAAAACGCTCAATGTCATGTGTGGCAATGGCTATAACAAGGCAGTCTGAGTGAGTTTATCTGAACAAGATGAGGGACGTTGTCCTCTGTCTGAACTCATAAATGACTTTGCCACAGTTGTTTTGCCACAACTCTCTCTGCTTCCAATAACACACACACACACACACACAAACACACACTCTCTTTCACACTCTGTCTCATTGTGTCTTTTCATCCCCCTCTTTCTTTCCCCCTCTTGTCCATTCCCTCTCTACCATCTCTCGTATGGTTTCATCACTGGGATGCTCAGCTGTCTTATCTACACATTCTAGTGTTCTATTCTCCCCTCCCTCCATGGTCCTGGTGTCCTTGTGTCACCACTGGGCAGCAGGCCTAATCCTGCTCTGGGATGGAGGGATGGAGGGAGAGGAGCAAAGGAAAGGAAAAAAGGCAGATAGGATGGATTGAGAGTGTGATGGAGGAGAGAGGAACTGGCTGCAACAAGCTGGCCCATCCACAGACCTCAGCCCTGGTCTCAAAAGGCCTCAGGGCTGGGACTGGAACCCCACAGTACCAAGCTGCTATTGGGGATACATGAAGGAGGGGCAGACCCGTTATGTAAAGGCACTCTACTGTACAGCAGACTCTACCGTACTGTACTGTCACAGATCCTGACCTCTCCACTGGAGGACAAAATACCAGCCAAGAAGAGGATCACTCAGGGGGATTTAGAGTTTACTCACTCACTCCACCCCCACCACCCCCCCATCCGTCCCTCCCCCCGACAGACAAAAGGGGCCATTAATTCATAAACACTCTCAGAAGTGCTCGTTAAATAGTAATTAGGGGTCGATGGCTCTCCCGCGCCTCTCCCCGGCTGTGTGGCTGGCTTCCTATTACCCCCTCTGAACACGGGCTCTGTGGGTCGGGAGGCGAGACGGAGCAGGGTCGAAACCAGACACCCCCGTAGCAGAGGGCGGATAGAGATGGAGGCAGGGTGGAACCTTTTAACACACACACACACTTAAAATGATAGAGTGTGAGTTAAAGAGTTTAAGTGATGGGTCACTGTTAGTGAGGTAATAGTGTGGTGTTACAGTGATGGTGAAGTTGTGTTGGTACAAAAATTTTGGTGGTGTTGATATTACAGTGTTAGTGATGTGTAGGTGTTACAGTGTTGGCATTGCAGCGTGTTAGTGAGTTAGCTTTGCTGACAGACCCTTCATGCTCTAATTGATTTAATTAAGTGCTGACGGTCGCCTTGGGCTTTGTGTTGTCTCTCTCTCTCTCTCTTTTTATCCCTCCTATCTCGCTCTCTCTGCCTAGACACAGGCCAGTAATCTCAAGCAACACCACAACACCAAGACCCACGTTACACACATCCCTGGGTTTAGCCTAATTTACAGACTCATGTCGCACACACACACACGGATTGTGCTTTCTGAGGGCAGATGTGTACCGCTGATACAGGGCTTACTGTCAGTACCTTCTCTGTGTGTGTGTGTGTGTGTGTGTGTGTGTGTGTGTGTGTGTGTGTGTGTGTGTGTGTGTGTGTGTGTGTGTGTGTGTGTGTGTGTGTGTGTGTGTGTGTGTGTGTGTGTGTGTGTGTGTGTGTGTGTGTGTGTGTGTGTGTGTGTGTGTGTGTGTGTGTGTGTGTGTGTGTGTGTGTGTGTGTGTGTGTGTGTGTGTGTGTGTGTGTGTGTGTGTGTGTGTGTGTGTGTGTGTGTGTGTGTGTGTGTGTGAGAAGCAACACAATCTTCAGACCTCATTCAACCTGTTTGTTGTTCTACTTCAAGGGTATAAATGTCTGCTAAAGACAGCAGGCTGAATCTGAAATCGTTCCAGTTGAGGAAAGTGTCATCTGTTCAGTGAGGCTTAGGATCCTTAATGTGGGAGTGAAACACAGAACGTCCCGGAACATTCTCTGAGTCTCACATAAGGTCTGCTCAGACTTGCACTGAGGGATGGAATTTAGGAGATTTAATTTGACACCAGTAAAAACCTGTCTGTCACACACACACACACAAACGGACACACACACAAACTATATGCAACATTGTAACTCAGGTTGTCAGAATTTCTGAAGTGGCTAGCAAGACCCAACACAATAGGGCCTAGTTCAGACACGAAGTCGGGAAACAGGTTCTGTGTCTGTCGACCTAATCAAGTGCTGTGTGTGTGTGTGTGTGTGTGTGTGTGTGTGTGTGTGTGTGTGTGTGTGTGTGTGTGTGTGTGTGTGTGTGTGTGTGTGTGTGTGTGTGTGTGTGTGTGTGTGTGTGTGTGTGTGTGTGTGTGTGTGTGTGTGTGTGTGTGTGTGTGTGTGTGTGTGTGTGTGTGTGTGTGTGTGTGTGTGTGTGTGTGTGTGTGTGTGTGTGTGTGTGTGTGTGTGTGTGTGTGTGTGTGTGTGTGTGTGTGTGTGTGTGTGGGGGGAGCTGTGAGCTTCCTTTGTACTAAACACTGGATGTTTTCTATCAGTGCATCTTGTTGCGTTGTGTCAGGCAGTGTTGTGTATCACTGTGTAAATGTTTCCCTCTACCTGTGGTGAGGCCTGTTTGGCTGCTCCCCTGCTGATTGAGACGAGTTTCTCATTTTAATATTAGATGTGAGTGCCACACACACACACACGCACACACACACACATCCTGCTGTCCCACTTTCACTGCGTGAGTATGGAAATACAATCCCCCTCTCTCTCCATTCCTCCCTCCCATCTCCCATCGCTGTGGATCTCTGCCTCTTCCCTGGGGGAGCTGTTGGATAACTGGGCAGCAGGAGTTTGCCTGTGATTGTAATGCTGGTCTGGGATCAGCTCCTAATAACAGTACCTGTCCATATCATGTTCTTCACAAGGATCAACTGGTCCTAGACCAGCCCTACTGAGTGAGGGTGGATGGATCGAGTCCCTGGTTCAGTGCGTACTCTCAGTCATGGGCTGCCAGTCAAATGCACCATCTGTCATAGAAAGCAGATAATCATATGGGTCGGTTTTTATGCAACACTTTTTTGGGGGAGATTGGTGCAAAGATACTCTGCACTACTGATGAACACACAGTGTACTGTACCATGGTATAGAATGACAGACTGTAAAAATTAAGTACTGCAACAATTGAACATATCAGGCATTACTGTAAATCATGGTTTAGGTAGGACCACAACATGTCAATCACAAGACAATCAAATCACACTGATTTGATTGCGTCCATGCTGGGACCTGACCCCCCCCCCCCTCACACGAGTGGTACACTCCTGGAGGCTGGGACCTGACCCCCCCCCTCCTCACACCAGTGGTACACTCCTGGAAGCTGGGACCTGACCCCCCCCCCCCCCCTCCTCACACCAGTGGTACACTCCTGGAGGCTGGGACCTGACCCCCCCCCTCACACCAGTGGTACACTCCTGGAGGCTGGGACCTGACCCCCCCCCTCCTCACACCAGTGGTACACTCCTGGAGGCTGGGACCTGACCCCCCTCCTCACACCAGTGGTACACTCCTGGAGGCTGGGACCTGACCCCCCCCTCCTCACACCAGTGGTACACTCCTGGAGGCTGGGACCTGACCCCCCTCCTCACACCAGTGGTACACTCCTGGAGGGAAACCTGCCTGCGGGTGTGTGTGTTCACACAGCCCTGAAAGCCCTGCAATATGATAGGCTTCCAGGTCTACACACACACACACACACACATGCTGAGGAGGCACTGCAGCTCCCTGCTTTATTTATGAGACGTATGGCTTGCAGGGCGACACGCTATGGTCACATGCACAGTCAGTAACACATACAAAACACATGGACATGAGCGAGCACAAGCATACCTTTACTGTCTCCTCTCTCCCTCCCCACCACCTTCACACACACACACACACACACTCAGCACTAGGAAGTGCCAACGCTAGACTGTGGTGTGTGTGTGTCTTTTCTAGAGCGGCCTGTTCAGTGTGGCAGGGCAGTGTGTGATGTGGCAGGGCCTCTGGAAGGAGTGATGTCATCACCACACAGAGGAAAGAGAAACAGTCGGGACAGTCAACCAGGCCGCCAGGCTGATTAACACATCATAATGACTAGATGTGTAGCCTGGAAGGTGATTGGTAGATCAGTCCAGCTTCTCTGCTAAGTCTCATCAGGGTGTGCCTGGATGACTAAACCACATCCTGCAAAGCGATGTGAAGACGTTTCCTGCTCCTGTTTGTGTGTCCATCCGGTTAAGTGTTTTGTTCTTGTTTCTTTCATTCTCTCTGTCTTGTTCCCTGCGTGTCCTTCTGTCTCTCTCACACAGGCAGGCTGGTTGAGGCTCTCACTGCAGGTAGTGAGAGCGCCCCCTGTGGCTGTGGCAGCACTTCAACCACTCTCCCTGTACCACTGGGTTTGTCAACACCTCAGATCAGGGTTACACACACACACACACTCTCTCTCTCCCTTGTTCTCTCTTTCTCACAATCACTCACACACCAGCACAGATCCATACAAGAGGGGAGATAACGGTAACAGATTGTGAAAGTGGGATATCTCTCTCTAGTCTGTCAACATTGTCTCAGGTTTCCGGGGGAGAGACGCAGGCTTATAGATGAGTTTAGGACCGGGCCATATGGCTTCCTCATCAACCGTGAAGAGATGACCCCCCCCCACAATGCATCCGAACACACGGGCGGTGCTTGGCTTGGAGACCCTTGTGTTATCTTCGGGTCATTCTGACCCATCAGTCATTGTGACCCCCCGTCGTATTGCGACAAATTTACCTCCTACAAAAACAAAGTGAAGCATTTTCTTTTAACTGTCGGGCTGTCTCAGACCCCCCACATTGCGAAGGTTAAAAGAAAATTATTTTTATTTGTTTTTGTATTGGGTAAAATTGGGTAAACACAACGGTGGTTCGTTATGAACCTTTGGGTCATGTGACCCGAAGGCAGCACAAGGGTTAAACTCCGAAAGGCTTTTGAGCGTTTGATGGGCTGCACTCTGCTCTTTGTCTGACTGGATGAGTGTCCCCTGTCCAGGCTGGTATCACTGCAGGTGTAGGAGCAGAGCAGGAGGGAGGAGGAATAGAGAGGATGAAGGAGGTGTGGAGCAGAGGAGGGAGGTGGAGAGGAGAGGTGAGCAGGAGGGAAGTGGAGAGTAGAGGTGGGGAACAGGAGATAGGTGGAGAGGAGAGGTGGGGAACAGAGGAGGGAGGTGGAGAGGAGAGGTGGGGAACAGAGGAGGGAGGTGGAGAGGAGAGGTGGGGAACAGGAGGGAGGTGGAGAGGTGGGGAACAGAGGAGGGAGGTGGAGAGGTGGGGAACAGAGGAGGGAGGTGGAGAGGAGAGGTGGGGAACAGGAGGGAGGTGGGGAACAGGAGGGAGGTGGGGAACAGAGGAGGGAGGTGGAGAGGTGAGGTGAGCAGGAGGGAGGTGGGGAACAGAGGAGGGAGGTGGAGAGGTGAGGTGAGCAGGAGGGAGGTGGGGAGCAGAGAAGGGAGGTGGGGAGCAGAGGAGGGAGGTGGGGAGCAGAGGAGGGAGGTGGGGAGCAGAGGAGGGAGGTGGGGAGCAGAGGAGGGAGGTGGGGAGCAGTGGAGGGAGGTGGGGAGCAGTGGAGGGAGGTGGAGAGGAGAGGTGAGCAGGAGGGAGGTGGAGAGGAGAGGTGAGCAGGAGGGAGGTGGAGAGGAGAGGTGAGCAGGAGGGAGGTGGAGAGGAGAGGTGAGCAGGAGGGAGGTGGAGAGGAGAGGTGAGCAGGAGGGAGGTGGAGAGGAGAGGTGATCAGGAGGGCGGTGGAGAGGAGAGGTGAGCAGGAGGGCGGTGGAGAGGAGGTGCCTGCTGTGTTTCTTCCCTGCTCTCGTCTCCCCAACCACCAGCCTGGTCTCTCTGGAGCCTTCCACTCCAGCTCATCAAAGAGAATAATTCAGGGGAGAGCATGAAGGGGGGAGGAGGAGAGGAGAAGGTGTAGAGGTACAGTACAAAGCCAAAGCAAAACACAGGCTCTGAGAGTGAGCTAGAGGGAGAGCGACGAGGAGAAACTCAAAAGTCCGATTTCACAGACACGGGGACGACTGTCCGATGATTAGCTCCGTTTGATGGTGTTGACGACCTGTCATTTGGATAAGAACACGAGAAGCCTGTTCTGTTTATTAGAATGGTGTACACGTCTGGAGAGGGAAGAGGAATACAGAGCAGAGCTGATCTACCATGCATGGTCAGCCTTGTGTGCTGACACACTCATTATCGCTCATAATGACCTCCTGAGTGACTAGTACGGCATCCTACACACACACACACGCACCTGCTCATACACACAAGCATTCAAGCACACACACACACATCTGCACATACACACAAGCATTCAAGCACACACACACACACATCTGCACATACACACAAGCATTCAAGCACACACACACACACACATCTGCACATACACACAAGCATTCAAGCACACACACACACACACACACACACACATCTGCTCATACACACAAGCATTCAAGCACACACACACACATCTGCTCATACACACAAGCATTCAAGCACACACACACACATCTGCTCATACACACAAGCATTCAAGCACACACACACACATCTGCACATACACACAAGCATGCAAGCACACACACACATCTGCTCATATCTCTCTATATCTCTCTCTCTCTCTCTCTCTCTCTCTCTGGTCTAGGGACCCAAGGCATCTCTCCCCATGTTGCCTCATTATGAGCTGCGCTGTGTTCTTGCCTCAGGGTCGTTCAGCGTGAGCGTGTACATGATTACATGTATGATTCGAGGCGTGTACAGAGATAACGTGGCCGATATGTGAACCTACAAAGTAGCAGCCAGAGGGAGAGGTTCTCCTCCTGAGGTCCTCCACCTCCTGGCTGCCTTATCAGCTCCACACACCCCCAGAACACCACGCCACAGCACGCTTTCTCACTGTCTCTCTCTTTCACACACATTCTTTGCTTTAGGCTGCTTTTCCACTGTTCTGCATCACTAAAATGTTTGCAACTCCCACCTGCGAGAGTGGAGGTTATGTGCCGTGTGGGGGTTTGTGGCCGTGGGATTGTGTGTAACAGTTTGTGTGTGGAGGTTTGTGCGTGCGCATGTGTACGAGCACAAAAGAGCAGAGTTTGTTTATATCGCCCAGAGCTGACTTCTAACAAACTCAAGCGCTCATGCAGACTGACGGCTTTCCCACATCAATATTCAAACTGCAAACTGAGACTGTTTGGGTGTGACTTTCTAATTTTAAAAGCTGTCATATACGGAATGTGACATTAATAGGTAATGACCTGATAATTACTTCTGAAACGTATGCTAGGCCTGGTGTGTTCAGTCAGAAGGACAGGTGACAGAACGACAGCTCAACAACAGCTAGGTGCTGGCTGTTTTGACAGGTGTTTCTACCGGCATTTGTCGTGAAAGGAGACACTCTCTCACACACACACACACACACACAGATTACATGCATGCAGTTCGCACACACATAATACAGACAGTGTTTAGTTAACCCCGGCCTCTGGTGCTGTGTGTGTGTGCACACTTCCTAAGTGTGAGGGTTAAATGTTTACAGGGGGAAACAGCACACAAGGGATTAGAGGAATCATATATCCTGTGTGTGTGGGGGGCATGTGTGTGGTGGGTATATGTGGAGAGTGTTTTTGGAGTGTGTGTGTGTGTGTGTGTGTGTGTGTGTGTCCGGGGAGCTGACTAGACTAACTGCTTAGACCAGCAGATCTACTTCTCCATTTACCCTCTCTTACCTACAGGACCTGAGGTGTGTGTGTGTGTGTGCTCTGCATACCGCTCCTGTGTGTTTTCCATTGGTGTGGTGGTGTGTGTTCACTGCACACGATGGAGCAGGTGTAGTGTGTCCAGTTGGCACTGAAGGGAGGTGTGTGTGTGTGGGGGGGGGGGGGGGTTTCAAGGCTAGGGATCAATATCAGGCTTGGTGATGCACATGGATGCTAGGCTTTTCATTGGCTGGGAGGGAACAGAGGGAAAACCAAGCAGTATTCATAAGAAGCTGAAATTAGAGCAGTTTTTCTTTAGGGAAAGAATAATGACTCTTTCTCCCAGTCTAATTATTCACACTCTCATGCTTCTGTACAGCGCCTGTGTCCTTGTTGCACGTCTGGCCTCTCTTGGTGATTCGCTAATTGAGGATATGAAAAGGCAGAGCGACAGGCGCGCTTGTTTTGCCTCCCTCTGCCTCCCTCCTGTACAGTCCCCGCAATCCTCAGAGGGATGGTAATAATTTAGCACCTCCCTGTGAATGTGTCCCTGTACAAGTCTCTGAACATCCTGCGCTCTTTCATCACATCTCCAAAACGGATTTGTGGACTGTGTGTTCTGTACAGTAACCAGCAGAAGGTAGTGTGACTGTGTTCTGTACAGTAACCAGCAGAAGGTAGTGTGACTGTGTGTTCTGTACAGTAACCAGCAGAAGGTAGTGTGACTGTGTGTTCTGTACAGTAACCAGCAGAAGGTAGTGTGACTGTGTGTTCTGTACAGTAACCAGCAGAAGGTAGTGTGACTGTGTTCTGTACAGTAACCAGCAGAAGGTAGTGTGACTGTGTGTTCTGTACAGTAACCAGCAGAAGGTAGTGTGACTGTGTTCTGTACAGTAACCAGCAGAAGGTAGTGTGACTGTGTGTTCTGTACAGTAACCAGCAGAAGGTAGTGTGACTGTGTTCTGTACAGTAACCAGCAGAAGGTAGTGTGACTGTGTTCTGTACAGTAACCAGCAGAAGGTAGTGTGACTGTGTGTTCTGTACAGTAACCAGCAGAAGGTAGTGTGACTGTGTGTTCTGTACAGTAGCCAGCAGAAGGTAGTGTGACTGTGTGTTCTGTACAGTAACCAGCAGAAGGTAGTGTGACTGTGTGTTCTGTACAGTAACCAGCAGAAGGTAGTGTGACTGTGTGTTCTGTACAGTAACCAGCAGAAGGTAGTGTGACTGTGTGTTCTGTACAGTAACCAGCAGAAGGTAGTGTGACTGTGTGTTCTGTACAGTAACCAGCAGCCGTGTCTGCAGCAGTGGGCAGACAGGCAGTGACCTTTATCACTGATTTCACAACACACACACTCGCACACACTTAACCCACAGCTTTACTCATGCAGATGGCAACAAATCCACTACCGTGTGTGTGTGTGTGTGTGTGCGCGCTGCAGGGACAGAGGGAGGCCAGAGGAGATAATGATGGTGCAGGGTCATGAGTGGAGAGGGGGAGTGGTGAGAGAGAGGATGGAGGGGGAGGGGGGCTGGCCTTCCTTAAAAGGAGGGAATATGAGAAATATCAAAGAGAGCAAAGAATGGAATGTGAAAAGGGGAGAGAGAGAGAGAGAGAGAGAGAGAGAGAGAGAGAGAGAGAGGGAGGGAGGGAGAGAGTGGCCAGATTGTGGATGCCCTGGTGGTATTCTGACCAGTGCATAACAGGGACCACCCACCAGCCATCGTCATGGAAACCCCCCTTAACAATGTCCATGTTCCTCAGGGGGGGGTTGAGAGGGAGGGAGATGACAAAATGAAAGTGACGCGTGAGAAATTGCCGGGACAGAAAAGATGAATGGAGGAGGGGGGGAGGGGGGGAGGGCGGAGGGGGAGAAAGGCATCCTAACATCTGTGATCTGCTGTGTAATGAAGACGGGGGGGGGGGGGGGGGGGGTGTGTGTGTGTGTGGGAGAGAGAGACCTGTTGGTCTGATTACAAGATGAGCTGCCAGGACAGGACACGCACGCATGCTCTCAAGCATGCACATTGCTCTTCAGTGTAACTCACTGTACCATGTGGGTGCTGTCATGTGGGGTGATCCCAGGCTGTGAGCAGTCAGACGGGCTGTGTGGTCTAGCTGCTGCTGGAGGTCCAGACCCCTGGATCTATTCTGAGCAGGCAATGAAAGGGCAGCCTGATGACGACGTGTTGCTGCCGCCCTGGGGTCCTCCCTGTACGGGCACAGGGCTGAGGGGAGGGGGCTGTGAGGGGGGGGGGCTGTGAGGGGGGGGGCTGAGGGGAGGGGGGCTTTTGACCCGGACAGCCTTTGATGGCGTCTCTAAACG